>NW_007730608.1:0-519 GCF_000696425.1 Galeopterus variegatus
GGATGGATGTTACACTAGTATATTAAAATTTGAAAAATCATAGAAAGAATTTCCCCCAAGACATTAATGACAAAAGGAAAATACCAAATTTGCAGTAGAGAAAAATGACTGAACACTACCATAATGAAATGAATCACACTTAATAAATTTAGAGGAATGATTTAAGTAGATAATAACAATTTGGAAATCATGAACGTAAAAGTTTTCAATGGGTAGTAAAATTTGTGAGTGAATGATAAATAATAGGATATTGACATAATCTCTAAAGATATCTTTATAAGAAACTTTTTAATTTAATTTATAGGGAAACAGTAAATTTACAGTGGACATATAGTCAATTTATAGTAAATTTATACCGTAAATAGATACCACCTTCACTAACTGATCAAGGTTAATATCATCAATAAGAATAAACTAATATCATGGAACTCCTGAAGATGCATTGAAAAGAGTAAAATACCACTTCCGTGGTGTTCCTACCAAATGTGCATGCCTTGAATCTAATTTTATGAAAGGATC
>NW_007730608.1:2233-3274 GCF_000696425.1 Galeopterus variegatus
CTAATACAGCAACCAAAAACATTTATAAATATCTATCCAGATGCTAACAAGCAAAAAGAAAAACAAGTGAGATGGGGAGAGAGAGATAAGGGCTTTCAGATAATACTACATAGAACAGGTTAAGAAAGCTGCATTTTAATCATGGGTATCTATTTAGAATATGAAGCTAGCAGTGATGAGGGAGTAGGGGGTGAGTTGTGAGCTGTGGCTGGGGGAAAGGGGGTATAAAGGAGAAAAGTCAGTTGTTAGTTTATGGCAGTGCTCCAGAGTGAGGCAAAGTAGTAGCAGAAGAGATGGACACAACTGGGCAGGCAGATTTGGGAAAGATTTAAGAGGTCAAGGGCCAGGTGCTTTCAATTATAAAGATTTATTTTTAAACTTTTACAATGACATTTAAAATATCTTCAAAATTTCTTATAATGTTTAAAGATGGATGGTTATCATTGTTAGAAGTATTGAGACAAAACATGTTTTTTGTAACTTAAAATTCATTAATAAGGTATTTTATCCTTCACATGTTGCACTGTCAAATTTAGTGATTCAAAGCTGTCTTCAATGAGAGCAGGTGATAAAACAAAAGACAGCAGGAGAACTGGAGCAATACTTCCTTATGTAAATCTGTCAAAGCAACATTTAGGCTCTAAGTCCAATAAAATCTCAATAAAACTATAGTAAATATCAACTTCTGAAAACGTAGTAATACAGCTGCAAAACTGCATTCCTCATTACAATGATGATGTGAACCTAAAGAAAGGGTACATGTTTTCACTTGCATACTGAGTTTGTGTTTATCATAATGGGTCATACAATATTTATGATTAAGTTTTAAAATTAGACTTTTGAGACAAAAGACTAGCAATAGATATCTTGACAGTTGTTGTAGGATCATTTCAAAATTCTCTCCATTTCAAAGATGCACTGTTTTCAACATGGCTATTATCATATTGAGTGGGAATTGATATGTGGGGATTTTCCCTGAGTCCGTTAAAGTAGTTTAGTCATTCAAGTATCAAAATATTTTCTTCATAATGCCACCTCTTC
>NW_007730608.1:4460-6374 GCF_000696425.1 Galeopterus variegatus
GCACTCGCCTCCTGGTATTTTCTGCCTTCAATACCGACTGCCTACAGCGTATTCTCGGCGTTATCAGCCAGAGGGATTCTGTGCTGAAAATCCTTAAATAGCTTTTATTCTTCCCCAGGGTAAATTCAATTTCATCACACGGCCCCTAAATCTCTACAAAACCTGGCTCTCAGTGTCTCCCTTACCTCGTTTCCTATAAGCCTCGATCTGTTTTATTGCTCTCTGGTGGCATCAGACTCGTAGTCATTTTCAACCACACTGTAGGGAAAATACAGAAGAACTGTCAGGGCCCCCCAGATGTTCAGAATCTTGCTGGGCAACTGCTGTAAATGTCCACGTGCGCCCAGGCATTCCTTGTTATTGTCTCATGTGACTGAGCATGTGCATCTGGGTTTTTGTTTCTGTTTTTGTTTTTATTTGGATTATGGACTTGAGTAAAAAGGACTAAGGGCAGAGATGCATGAAGCTTCTAGAGGACGCTCCGGGAAACCATATTATGTCGACTGCTCCTAGCTCTGGATAAAGCCTATTATCTCTTTACCCAGGGCTCCACGGACCTTTTCCTATGACCTAGCTCCTAGACCTGTGAGTGGAGGGTTTGCGACAGAGTCTGGACAACGGGCCCACACATACCAAACTAGATCACAGACCTTGCAATTTTGTCTGCCTTCCACCTGAATAATTAGCTTTCAAATATATGCTTGCCTTTCTCTCTCCTTTCAAGTTTCTGCTAAATACCTTCTTAAGACAAGCATTTTCTGATAATCCTAAATACTAGCGAGAGGCATAATCACCTCAATATAATTGTGCTCTAACATTTTATCTTGCTTTTATTTTCAAGTATTTATCACCGGCTGACTGTAACCTCCATAAAAGCAGGAGTTTTGTCCATTTCTCAGCATAAGCTGCATCAGGTTTAAGACACTTTTGTCAGCAATGATACCAGCCACTTAGTCCATCCCTAAAGAACTGAGGGTCCTCGGAATTTGAACATGTCAATGCAGTCTTTTTTACATTATGAACTGAAGAAAATTCAGTGCTCTTTAAAGATAATTGTTGAAGATTAGGAAATATTTTCTCCAGGCTCATCCACGTTGCTGCAGTTAATGGAATTTCTTTCTTTCTTTTTTTTTTTTATGGCTGAGTAGCATTCCATTGTGTATATATACCACAATTTCCTTATCCAGTCATCCATTGATGGACATTNAGACTAGCAATAGATATCTTGACAGTTGTTGTAGGATCATTTCAAAATTCTCTCCATTTCATAGATGCACTGTTTTCAACATGGCTATTATCATATTGAGTGGGAATTGATATGTGGGGATTTTCCCTGAATCCGTTAAAGTAGTTTAGTCATTCAAGTATCAAAATATTTTCTTCATAATGCCACCTCTTCTCTAAATGTTCTGCACAGTATATATCGTAATGTCAAATGAAGACATTTGCTCATGTACCTCAAGGACTTCACTTGCGCATGAAATGGAGTAGGATAATGTATAGAAGGAAACTTAAAAACAAAATATGGATAATACCATTTTCTTTTGTTCTTTTCATACAGTATAGGTAGCATTATCTTTTGCACTTTGTCCCTTGACTACATTCAAAGCCTTAGATGAGATGCTAGGGAGGAGAATATTGATAAACAATGTCAAAAAGGAAGGAATGAAGGTATGAAAGATGCAAGGAAGGAAGGAAGGGGAGAGAGAGAGACAAAGAGAGAGACGGTGGAAGGAAGACAGAAATTTCTTTCAGCTATCAGATTCAATCAATCAGCAAACTGTATGAACTGTTTAGAAACTCACTACTTTTTCTCACCTGCACACCTGCTCTCCTACTCGATCCACTATCTAGCACTCGCCTCCTGGTATTTTCTGCCTTCAATACCGACTGCCTACAGCGTATTCTCGGCGT
>NW_007730608.1:7541-16738 GCF_000696425.1 Galeopterus variegatus
TTTAAGACACTTTTGTCAGCAATGATACCAGCCACTTAGTCCATCCCTAAAGAACTGAGGGTCCTCGGAATTTGAACATGTCAATGCAGTCTTTTTTACATTATGAACTGAAGAAAATTCAGTGCTCTTTAAAGATAATTGTTGAAGATTAGGAAATATTTTCTCCAGGCTCATCCACGTTGCTGCAGTTAATGGAATTTCTTTCTTTCTTTTTTTTTTTTATGGCTGAGTAGCATTCCATTGTGTATATATACCACAATTTCCTTATCCAGCCATCCATTGATGGACATTTAGGTTGGTTCCATCACCTAGCTATTGTAAATAGAGCTGCAATAAATATGGGAGTGCAGGTATCTCTTCAACCTGATGTTTCCCAATCCTCTGGATATATCCCCAGTAGTGGGATTGCTGGATCATATGGAAGTTTCATCTGTAGTTGTTTAAGGAACCTTCATAAGTGTTCTCCATAATGCTTGCTCTAATTTATGATCCCACCAACAGTGCAGGAGGGTTCCTCTTTCTCCACATTCTCACCAGCATTTTTATTCTGTCTTTTTTTATAATAGCCAGTCTGATTAGGATGAGGTGATATCTCAAATTGGTTTTGATTTGCATTTCCCTGATGATTATGACATTGAGTATCTTTTCATATACCTCTTGGCCATTTGTATGTCTTTCTTTGAGAAAAGTCTATTCAGCTCCTTTGCCCACTTTTTAGTTGGATTATTTGTTTTCTTGCTGTGAAGTTGTCTGAGCTCTTTGTATATTCTGGATATTAGTCCCTTGTTAGATGTGTATTTTGGAAATATTTTCTCCCACTCTGTGGGATGTCTTTTCACTCTACTGATTGTTTCTTTTGCTGGGCAGAAGCTTTTCAGTTTAATATAATCCCATTTGTTTGTTTTTTCTTCTGTTGCCTGTGCTTTTGGGGTGTTTTCATAAAGTCATTGCCCAGCCCTAAATCCTGGAGGGTTTCCCCTATGTTTTCTTCTAGGAATTAGTGAAACAACCCAGGTACAGAAAGAGAAATACTGCATGTTCTCACTCATAACTGGGAGCTGAATCCATAAATGAACAAATGAACAATAAAGAGAGACAGAGAGAAAGAAGGAAAGCAATCACAGTAATACACTGAACTTTTAGGAAACGGGAGGTGGGAAAGAGGAGGGGAGGGTGAGAGGAGGGGGGCTAATGAGGAATTGGTTAACGGACACAAGGGCTGATTGCATATTGTAACGATGAATAAACTATACTGATGTAACTACCACACATAGTACACAATTATTGAAAACAACCATTATACCCCACGTGTGTATAATCAATCAATTAATCAATAAAAATAAGATAGGAAACAAAAAGAAATCAGAAAGATCAAAATCAGAACTGTAGGGTGAATGTGTAATGATTTCCTGTCGAAACTCTAATAAAACTGCCGTTTGTTTGATGAGAGGAATGAACAGGAGCATTGCCATGCTGGAGAATGACTCTCTGGTAAAGCTTTTCTGGGTGTTTTTCTGCTAAAGCTTTGGCTAAAATTCTCCAAACACTCTCATAATAAGCAGATGTTATCATTCTTTGGTCCTCCAAAAAGTCAAACAAAATGCCTTGAGCATCCCCAAAACCGTTGACATAACTTTTGCTCTTGTCTGACTGGACCACTTCCACCTCTTGGTAGTGATGACTTTAATTGTGCTTTGTCTTCAGGATTGCACCAGTAATGCCATGTTTCATCTCCTGTTAATATTATTCAAAGAAATGCTTTCTGATCTTCACCCTGCTTGTTTAAAATTTCTATTGAAAGCTTGGCACCCGTCGAGCAGAAAGTTTGCTCAATTGTAATTTTTCTGTCAGAATTGTTAAAGCTGAACCAATTGAGATGTCTATGGTGTTGGCTGTTGTTTCTTCTGTTAATCATTGGTCCTCTTCAATTAGGCATGAACAAGATTAACTTTCTCCTTGCAAGTTGATGTCGATGGTGTACCACTTTGGGCTTCATCTTCAATATTATCTCGTCCCTTCTTAAAATGAGTTATACATTTGTAAACTGCTACTTTCTTTGGCGTAGTGTTTCCATAAGCTTTTCCTAAAGCATCAACGATTTCACCATTCTTCTACCCAAGCTTCATCATCAATTTGATGTTTGTTCTTGTTTCAGTTTTAGCAGAATGATGTTGCTGTGATAAAGGCTGTTTTGAAACTGATGTCTTATGTTTCTAAGTGTCTCATACTAAACCCTATTCAGACATGATAAACAACTTAGTATAAGTTTATTTTGCTGCAAAAAAAATTTTGCAATCCGGGCCGGCCCGGTGGCGCACTGCTACAGTGCACCGCTTGGGAGTGCGGTGGCGCTCCCGCCGAGGGTTCGGATCCCACATACAGACCGGCCGCTCACTGGCTGAGCGAGGTGCGGGCGCAACACCGAGGGTTGCGATCCCGTTGCCGGTCCCGGTCCGGTATGGGTGCGACACTGAGGGTTGCGATCCATTGCCGGTCACGAAAAAAGACAAAAAAAAAAAATTTTGCAATCCATGTGTAGTTTCTCATAACTTGCATGCATTTTTATAAACTCTTTGAAGATCACTTGTGTATACAAACATTGCCTTTGAAAATAAAGCCTAATTTTACTTAATGTTATTTACCAAGACAATCCCACATATAGAAGGACTAGATTTTATTTTATTAGGTTGTGGTAAGGTATGTACTATTAACTAATTAGTGTTCACATTCAATGGCTGTTCTCCAGAATACACCACATTTGTTTTGTTTTAACAGAAAATGGTGCTGCAATTGCATGAAAGGCTGATTAATCATGTAAACTTTTAAATAATACACATGAATTCTTTTTTTTTTTTTTTATCTTTTTTCGTGACCAGTAAGGGGATCGCAACCCTTGGTGTGGTGTCGCCCACACCGCGCTCAGCTTGTGAGCGCACAGGCCATTCCTATATAGGATCAGACCCTGTGGCGGGAGCGTCGCTGCACTTCCGGTGCCGCACTCTTCCGAATGCGCCATGGGGGCGGCCCTACACATGATTTCTTTTTTTTTTTTTTTATCTTTTTTCGTGCCCAGTAAGGGGATCGCAACCCTTGGTGTGGTGTCGCCCACACCGCGCTCAGCTTGTGAGCGCACAGGCCATTCCTATATAGGATCAGAACCTGTGGCGGGAGCGTCGCTGCACTTCCAGTGCCGCACTCTTCCGAATGCGCCATGGGGTCGGCCCTACACATGATTTCTTAAATCGATTTTTCACTGTTTCAAAGGATAATTATCTAGAAAGATTAAGATGAAAATTGAACAAATATATAGTGACCAGATAATTAATATAACTAATCCATAAATTTTGCTTCTTATCCACCCTACCAAACTCCTTCTTATTAACCATAAATAATGTCATTATATTAATCATTTATTTTCTTTGTTTAAATTTGTGTATTCTCATTTAGCCATACAACCTACTATGAATACAAGACTTTCAAAGAAAAATTATCAATAATTTACTGTTGAAGTTTAGTAAATGACAATGTATGCATCATCTGATTTAAGAATAATTCATTTTGACTTCAAGTTGATCCGAATCACTGACTTGCCTATGTTATTTGCTTATTAACTATAAAAATTTTCCATTTATGATTTATTACTGTGGTATTTCCATTGAATTTAAAAAATACCAGGGAAGTGTAAATGAAAGTAAATACCTGGTTTTAAGCATACTATTGAATCTTCTCTATCTCAGAGATAATTTGCTCCAGACTCACGGATTTCAGTACCTGCCTATAGATGGATAACTATTAAGACAGACGGACAGACAGACACACACACACACACACACACACACACAGTGCACATTTTAGGCTACAAGGAACTACACCATTAGGGCAAGAGTGAACCAAAATGAACTGTCCTACTGCAAATCCAAAATCTAGGGGGTGACAAGAAGAGCTGCCTGATGCTGGGCAAAAGCCTTCATACTAAAAATCTACTATAAAGCGGTCACAGCATAATAGAATGTTTATGCTTCTGACAGAAGCAAATCAAACCTTCTGTGGAGAAAAGTCCATTCATATTAGAATTTAAAGAATTTCCCAAAAAATATCTTCAAGGATATTGAACATGAAAAAAATGAAACATGAGTATGCAAGGGAATTAGGCTCCAAGGTGGTAACAATTAGATATTGACCTGCAAGCAATTTAGGTAATACAATTCTGTTATAAATAATTTTATACATACCGACATTGGTGACTGATGTTACTAATGAGATATTTTTAAATTCTAGGCATTCTGAAACTGGTTACTATGTTTGGAGAAATTAATGACTGGTTTGAAAATGTCTACATGAGCATAAGAGCAAAGAAATTACTAGGTTTGTATTGTTTTTCATGGTGCTGCTCTTTTCTGGCACAGCTTTCTTCCTCTGAACTATTTTTGTCATTCTACCCATCCTTTCTATCACCAGTTTTACATTGTTCTGTGTTCTCTAATGCTTCTAAAATGTACTAATCTCTCTCAACAAAGTAAATCTTGATTTACAAGTTAATACTTGTATTCTAAGTTTTTCATTCATATTATTTTTATTCACTAAAAATGTTGTTTTCCCCTCCTAGATTTTATAATACAAATTGTTATATACAAAAAAATTATTCAGTTTTGTAGATGTCCACAATGCCTAAAACTAAAGCACTATCAGGTACTAGTGAAGGCATATTAAGCAGAATTCTGTTTTTATATGGCTAGTCTAACTTCCTTCTAATTAGTGAAAATTTCTTTTGCCAGAGAGTTTTGCTCATTTTAGTTGAAATCTATAGTATTCACTTCCGTGAAGTTGAAAATTCATCTATACTCTATATTTGGCTTATGGAGCAATTTCCAAATAGAGTGGTTCATCTATTTCCTAGATTGAGGAATTATAAAACTATTAAAAGTCAGTGACCTTAAAAAAATGCTAATTTAAGAAATAACATTTCTTTTCTACTCTTGAACTTTTTAAAAATTTTTGGTCATTCAATTTTGCTTTTGTGATTAGAAGTAATGAAATTTTTAGATTAGAAATCATACTCACGTAAGTCAATGATTTAAAAAATTCTTGGAGTAATCATTTCTATTGCATGAACAGCTAATTTCCTTTATACAATTAATATTTCAACAGCATTTTAGTTATATCAATATTAAGTGTAGGTTCTCCTTTTTATTTTGTTTCTCCACAAACCAATCTATTATGGACTGAGAAAGTAAATCCCAATTTTCATTTTCTTACTTATTTTTTTCTGCTTTTATAAAACTCTTTGGATAATAAGAAAAATTAATATACAAACATTTAACAGCTGTTTGGAATATTTTCAAGGCGTTTTAGCTTTCAGTTACACTTTAATGTGCTTTTGGATTATAGTGTCTCATTTTTAACATGTGTAATCCATATCTGCATTAAAAAGATACTTGATCAAATTTATTATAAATTGTATTAAAAACAAAACTGTTAAATAAGCTTACAATTACTATTTTATTCTTTTATCCTAGGAGCTGCTACAAATCCAGAGATCGCTAAGGATCATAATAGCAGTGAATTTAATTAAATTTAACATACTGATGCTGTCAAAGTTCTTGAATTTTGATTCATAGTTATTAAAGAGAAATATACAGAATTACACTCACATTTGATCTCACTTTCTGTAGTATGATTAAAAATAAAACAAAACAAAACAAATAAACAAACATACCAGAATGCAACTCTTCTGAAAAGAAGTATTTGAGTTCCAGTATCGAATGTATGAAACCTATTTAACATGCTCTTAAATCCTTTTAAGCAGTATACAACTTTGCTTATTTGTTCTGTAATCTTCTGACTAGTACTATCAGTTTTATAGACTACATTCGTAGGTAGTATCTTGTTGCTCCCTGCTGCCAGACTCTGTGTATGGATTATGTGTGTGTGTGTGTGTGTGTGTGTGTGTATATGTATACATATATATATATATATTCTATTCTCTCTCTCCATATATACTTATATATACACACACACTCATGATTAAATGTCAAATTTAGTAAACATATTTATTTCTGGTAGTAAATATAATGATTTCTTATATATCTTATTTAATTAATTTGATGTTAATAAAGCATACATCTATTAATAAATATGTAGAGGTATTTACAAGCATATACAAAGATATAACAATTGTACTCTTAAACATTTGATTTTTGTTCCTTCTCAATTTCTCAATTCTGATTATTTTCAATATGCATGAACTAACTGTAGTCACTCATAATTCAGAACACTGACTTTGGTCTGTGTTTGTTTTCTCATCTCTTTCAAACTTCTCACTACCCATTTTCTATGTGTCAATCCTTCAGACCTAAGATAAGGTCCTGTATTCAGAAACATCTTCTCAAATCTCTTCCACATACATGATGTTGTAAAATCCTCTATGTCTCTGTGTAGCTCAAGTCACAAATATATTCAGGTGTCTAATATTGTCTTCTTTTAAAAAAATCAAATTCCTTCAAGACAAAATCCAATACCTGATGTAATATCAGACCTAGCTCAGTGCTTTGTACCTAATAATTGCTAAAATTGTGCTGACTGATGAAGTATATGAATGATTTTTTAAAAAAGAAAAAATTAAAAAGCATTTGGGCACCTTAAAATATCTATTTGTATATTCATCAAATCCAGAATAAGAGTATGAGTCATTCCTCACAAACTTGTTTGACCCTTAACTTTCTCATCTGCTAGATGGCTAAGTAATTTTTTAGTTGAGGTAAAATTCACATAACATAAAATTAATCATTTTAAAGTGTAAAATTCAATGGTATTTAGTACATTCACACTGTTAATGCAACCACTACATCTGTCAAGTTCCAAAACCTTTTAATGACCCCATAAAGAACTTCCTACAAATTAAGCATAACTTCTCATTCCTATCTCTGCCAGCCCCTGACAACCACCAATCTTCTTTCGGTTTCTAAAGATTTATCTATTTCAAATATATTATATGAATAAAGTCATTCACTATGCAACCTTTTGTATCTGTCTTCTTTCACTTAGCATAATGTTTCACAGTTCATCCACATTACAGCCTATATCAACACTTCATTCTTTTTATGGCTGAATAATATTCCTTTGTATGTATATACCACATTTTTTTTATCCTTTGATATCCATTTTTTTTATTCTTTGATATACATTTTGGTTTTTTCCACCATTTGGATATTGTGAAGAGTTCTGCTATGGTCATTCGTGTGCACATATCTGTTTGAATACCTGTTTTTTGGTCATCTAAGGATGGAATTATTGGAGCATATGGTAGTCTCACGTTTAACATTTTAAGAGCTACCAAACTGTTATCCACATTGGTTGCAGGATTTTAAATTCTTGCCAGTGATTTACAAGGGTTCCAGTTTCTCCATATCTTCTCCAACATTTGTAATTTTCTTTCTAAAAAACTGTAACAATCCTAGTGAATATAAACTGGTATCTCTTGGTTGTAATTTGCATTTCACTACTGACTAATAATGTGGAGCATCTTTTCATGTGATTATTGCTCATTTGTGTATCTTTGGAGAAATGCCAAATCAAGTCTCATACCCATTTTTTAATTGGGATGTTTATCTTTTTGTTTTTGAGTTGATATAATCTTGATGTATTTCAGATACTAGACTCTTATCAAATACGTAATTTGCAAACATTTTCTTCTATCCTGTGGTTGTCTTTTACTTTCTTGATAATGTCCTTTGATAAACAAAGTTTTTAATTTTGATGAAGTTTATTCATCTTTTTTTTCTTTTAATTTTGTTGCTTGGGCTTTTGGTATCTAAGAATGCATTGAGAAACACAGAGATATGATCATTCATTTTGTATATTATTCTATGAGTTTATAATGTTAATTTTTAAATTTAGGTCACTGGTTAATTTTGAGTTAATTGTTGTATATGGTGTGAGGTAAGGGTTCAATTTTTTGCATTTGGATACAATTTTTTGCATTTGGTATCCACTTCTTTCACCACTATTTGTTGAAAAAAAACACTTCTTTTCCCATTGATATCTTGGCAGCCTTGTTGAAAATCAGTTGGTCATAGATGTATGGGTTTATCTCTGAACTCTCAATTCTAACCCACTTGTTGATAATATCTGTACTTGCATTAGTACTAAGCTATTTTGATTCTTGTAACTTTGTAGTAAGTTTTAAAATCAGGAAGTATGAGTTCTCCAACTTTGTTCTTTTATTTCAAGATTGTTTTGACTATTCAGAGCCCCTTGCAATTCCATATAGATTTACATATTGGATTTTCCATTCTTTCAAAAAGGAAATAAACACATTGGGATTTTAAGAAGGATTGCATCAAATCTATAGACCACTTTGGAGAGTAAACTCATCTTAACAATATCAACTATTACAAAAATATGTTCCATGAATGAATAAATGAATGAATAAATTCCATGAATGGAATGTCTTTCCATTTATTTAGATATCCTTTAATGTCTTTCAGCAATGATATTTTGGAAATTTTGGTGTACAAATATTTCACCTCCTTGGCTTATTTTACTTATTCTTTTGTAAATAAAACTGTTTTCTTAATTTCTTTTTTCCAGTTGTTTCATTTTAGGGAACAGAATTACAACTGAGTTTTGAGTGTTAATTTTGTATCCCACGACTTTGTTGAATATTTTTATTAGCTCTAGTAGTTTGTATGTGTGTGTTTGTGTGTATATTTTCAGAATTTTCTATATTCAACATCATGTCATTGATGAATAGGTCTATTTTTACTTCTTTCTTTCCAATTTGAATGTCTTTTATTTCTTTTTCTTGTTTGATTGCTCTGGTTAGAACTTCTACTACAATGTTGAAATGTTGAATAGAAATAATGAAAGCAAGCACTTTGTCTTGTTCCTAATTGTAGAGAATAGCCTTTCTTTAATTCTTTACCCTTGAGTATGACAGCTGTGTGATTTTCATAAATTTCCCTTACCAGTTGAAAAAGATGTGTTGGGCCTCCCTGAGCCAGAGGCCGACAAAACCGAGCGGGAAGAGACCCCGGTCCAGCCGGGGGTCCCTTGTGGGGCTGAGCGGGATAATGAGTGTCGCTGGCATGGCCCTTCCCCCCCAGGACCTTCCTCCCCGGGGGCCGAGAAAGAACACCACCGAGCCAGGAGAGTGGTCAAAGCCGGAACTCCGTTTATTAGAAAGGTGTTGGAGTTTA
>NW_007730608.1:17610-29239 GCF_000696425.1 Galeopterus variegatus
TATATAATGAATTAAATAAATTGAAAATTTTTATGAAATTGTTGGAAAACCAAATCTACAAATTTCTGACAAAATATAGGCGGATATAAAGACTATCAGAGAAAAGGTTAAGGGGGCCTTCTACCACCGATAAGGCCAGAGTAATTGCATAAAAGTGTTTGAGGGGTGGACTTTATTCCTTGATAAGGGGGAAAGATCACAACAGAGGCCCCCAATCTACCTCCATCAGTGAATATGGTGGAGCTCCCCTAGCGTCAGGCTTGTGAGGCCGGGGTGGAAAGCACAAGGCTGAAATGGTGGGAAAGACCCCAAGGGGGGGGATTTCCACCCGGTTCACCTGGGCCTTATGAACTAGTTGTTCTACGTGGTCCCATGTATCCCAGTTGAACAAGGGACTCTCCGGAAGCCAGGGGGCTACCTTAAGTGGCAAGCCCCCGGCTTTTAAGAAGCACGCGGAAAGAAAAGAATAAACTGTACAGCTCTTTAATCCAGCGAGTAAAGCTGGATTGGGTTTAGAGGAAGAAGACTGCCCCATATCTTATGGGGGTACACCCCCCCGAAGACCGATTGGCCCATCAGCGAAGAAACTGCTTAGTCACTGGGCCCCGGAAAAGAAGGACTTCTAGCTATGTGCATTAAAGCGCTCGTGAAACGGCGGCAGAGGCCTTACGCCAGCAAGGTGGCCACCGCTTGATCTATTTTAGGGAACAGGAACCATACTTAGGCAGGCGCCTTATGATTTGATTGCGCCACAACATGGCCCAACAAAGATGCCTTTCGTTCTTCATTTTTTGATTGCAATTATCAGACAGGATGTTGAGTTTGGTCAAATGCTTTCTTCTGCAACTATCAATATGATTGTGTGTGTGTGTTTCCATTATTTTATTAATGTGATGTATTGCACTGATAGATTTTCATTTGTTGAAGCACTCTTATATTCCAGGGATAAATCTCAGTTGGTTATTATACATAATCCTTTTAATATATATGCTGCCATATTTACTTTGCTACCATTTCACTCATGATGTTCACATTTATATTTTTAAAGAATTAAGAGCATGAATTTTTTGCTAATGCCATTTTTTTTTTTTTTTTTTTTTTTTTTTTTTTTTTGCTTTCATATTGCTGGAATGCTGGCCTCACAAAATGAATTGGAATGTATCCCTTTCTCTTCTATTTTTTGGAAAACTTTAAGAGGGTTCATGTGAATTCTTCTGAAATTTATTGTTAAAATTCACCAGGGAAACCATCTGGCCCTGGCCTTTTATTTGCTAGATTTTTTGATCACTTAGTTAATAACTCACCTGTTATAGTTCTGCTCAGATTTTGTTCTTTTGAGTCAGCTTTGGTAGCTTGTGTGTTTCTAGGATTTCAGCTGGGGCATTTATCTACTGGCATACAATTTTTTATACTATTTTCTTATTATTCATCTTATTTTCTTAATGTAGATACTAATGCTCCTACTTTTATTTCAGCAATTTATCCTTGACTTCTGCTTTTTCTTATACCTTACATGAAATCAACTTTCAACTTTTCAAATATCTTACAGTGTTTACTCAAGTTGCACCATTTTGTCCCTCATCCTGCAACACTAGCTACGTAAAATCCTATTTGTCCTTCCCAACCTTCATGCATTTTTTAAAAAAGAGGCATTCATAATATAATGTAGGAAACAAAAGACTTCCAGAGAAAAATGAAAAGAAAAACTAAGAAAGAAAAATTAAATGTCTTTACATAGTACAAAGTGACTTTTTTACTTTCCCCAACTGTAATTTAAATTATTAAGGTAAGGACACTTCAGAACGGTCTGTGTGCTAAATGAGAAAATTTAAATATGCTGTTAAATATGCTCTATTATATTTTAATAACAACTGATGCTTTATTAGAAAACATAAGTGTAAAATGAAAATTAGGTGAAACATTAAAAGTATCTTTTCCATAATAAAATAGTTTTATGTCTTTTTTTTTGTCCTTTTTTGTGACTGGTAAGGGGACTAAGGGGACACCTTGGCTTGGTGTCGCCTGCACCGCGCTCAGCCAGTGAGCGCACCGGCCATCCCTATATAGGATCAGAACCCGCGGTGGGAGCGCCGCTGCACTCCCAGCGCCGCACTCTCCCGAGTGTGCCACGGGGTCAGCCCTAGTTTTATGTCATTTAATAGCTTTTTAATATTTGTGTCACATTTTCTGGCCTTATGTAAACATGTTTACATATTTAAGTATACTTACGTTTTATAAGTGTGTGTTTGTACATATATAAATTATGGTTTGGAAAAAAAGTTAGGATTTCCCAATTTAATATTTGTGTCACATTTTCTGGCCTTATGTAAACATGTTTACATATTTAAGTATACTTACATTTTATAAGTGTGTGTTTGTACATATATAAATTATGGTTTGGAAAAAAAGTTAGGATTTCCCAATAAGGAAAATATTTGAATAAATATGTATCATTTTAGATTTGCATAGATTTCAGCATAATTTCTGTTATTTTCAGGTACTTACTACATGAAAGGTATAATGGCAGTCATCACACAGAATACATGTACACTCATGAGTAAGACACAATTAATGCTTTTATGGTTCTTTTCCAATTATCGATTTCTATGTTACTTGCTACCCAAACACTAAGAAATTTTAAACAATATCATTTGTTAGGTTGTTGGGAGATGCTGTGAAATATGTCACAAAATGTCATTGGCTAGATGTTCATCCCATTGTCAGCCTATCTTCAGGATAAGATATAAATGGTAGGTGATCTTCTGCTCTCAGTGTTCTTTCAAAAAAATATTTTATAAAGGGAGAAAGGAAAAGTAGATATTGGTTAGACAATAAGTAGTCTCCTTACTTTGGATTCTGAATTTGTCATCCAAGGTATTTGCTGTTCCTTCCACTCACAAATGTGGGAGCCCACTGTCCGCTTTCAGTATTAGTCATTTGCAAAAACGTTGAACATGAGAAGGCTAAGCAAAACTCCTTATTTAATAAAAACAGAAACGTATATTTTTGCTTGCACCAATCCACTAAATATTACACTTTATGTATAGACAATTAATAATTGTGCAAATTACACAGCATATCATACCACCAATATTTATTTATCTTTTTCCTAAGGCCAGGGTGAGAGTTGGGTATAATACATGGTTTAGTGATACCGGGAGGCTGTAAACACCAAATAAAATGCTGGACTTGGCATTGAAAAAGGGTGCTTCTATTGAAATTGACAGTGAAATATATCCAGAAAGAGAAACATATGCAGACAACCATAAGTTCCTGTGCTAAGAATGCTTTAAAAAATGTCACTTTTCATGTGATACTAAATATATTTTCAGTAAAGTGATTCTGTACTGAACACCTGCTCTTTACCAAATAGCATTTTCAAACTAAATGCTTTGGCAGGTGAAAATGTAAGGAGGGATTTACCATCATAGGATTAAAGAGCACCATTAGTTACTCATTTTAAAAGTCCATTCTAGTTTGACTTAATTTTCTATAAAATTATCTGAATGTGAGATTAATTCCACAAATCCTGTTTAAAAAACTCACTTCCCTATTTCACCAAATTATTTATTTCATTTTTTTATATTTATTTTCTTTTTAATTTTAATTGGCACATTGTAATTATACATATTTATGGGATACAATACTTATATGTTGTATAATAATCACGTTAGGGTAGTTTATAATTTCTTTGCAGCAAAAACATTCAAAATCCTCTCCTCTACCTATTATGTAATATGCAAAACTTAACTTATTACTTTGTTATAAGAAAAGACTCTGATTAGAGTGACTGTGGTCTCTGATTTTGTAGATTTTGATAGATAAATACATTAGATATACCCCACTCTAATGAAATTCTACACCTCAGTTGGATGACATCAAATGTGCCACAAATTGTTTACTTCCAGTGATGATTACTAAAAAAAAAAAAAAATCATGTATGATTATGGTGCTAAACAATGCATACCTCCACTGATACTTAATAGATATCTTTTTTACAACAATAATGTGAGACCTCACCTTTTTGATGTAACCAATGTTGAGTTTATGCAAAACGGAAATGAAATCAGGATTCTATACTTGGAGTACCCATCTATTTTTAAGGATAAGGACTTCCAGTAGCAGATGGCATTCCACATGGTCTTGTAAATTGGGGGGGGTGGGGTGGAGTTTTGCCTTGACACTGTAGATTAGCAGATTGCTTACAACTATGCACATATGGATTAATACATTTAAAAACTGTTTTCTTATGAAGGTAGAAAATTCCTAAGAGAGCTGTATGAGAATTATTAGGCATCTGTTTCTAATCCTGAAATTGAAAAGTCAATATAGATTTGCATGTTTTCCTAAACAGAGGCTTATATGCTTGGATTTAGTTAAAATTAATTAACTGTAAATCAGCTTTTCTAGTGAGAACTATGTCATTTGGCAATGTGCCAATTCTGATACTGATCTTGATGTAAACGTGTGATGTCACATTGTGTATTTCTTTCACCATAGTATAGAATGACTGTAGAAATAATGTATTTGACCACTGAATTATATTGAGTCTGTAAGCCAAATACACAAATATTTTTGCAGTAATTTTTAATGAAATGTGCAGAACACTGTCTAATATCAAAGTCCCTTCTTTTTACCTTACTACACACCTCATTTTCCCATTAAAAAAGAATTTACATTTAGTGGCAAGAGAAAATAAAGAATTCACCACGGAAAGGGTTTAGCCTGTTCTTTTTCAATGGCCTATCATTTTTCCTTAACTAATCAAAGCCAAATTTTAAAAATGTGTATCCCAATGGGAAAATTGCACTATTAGCAAAACGGTTTTATTCACTCCCCCAAAGAAAGTCATCTTTCCCTAAATTGCAATAGTGATTTTTGCCTGTTAATTTTGTATCCTGAAATTTTACTGAATAGTAGTATTGTTTCTAGAGATTTTTTTGGTGTGTGTGTGTGTGTGTGTGTGTGTGTGTAAACATAAATATTATTGATCTTAAACTTCAACATATTAAGGATGAGTTTATCTAACATATACTTCTTAGCAAGGGCTACCTTTTTCTTATATTTACTTGCAATAACTTTAGCATAGTGCATTTCATACTTTCTTATCATTCTCACTTCTGTTAAAGCAAACCTGAAGCCACTCTAACACAGTATTTTTCTTGTACCCTTCTAATTACTTGAGGTTATAACACAAAGTTATCATACTATAAGTAATATCACTCTACATAATACAAATTATGTTTCTGAATTGATTGTCCGATTGATTTTACATTATGAACATTAATATTTCTTCTACAAGGAATGGTGGTATCTGCTCAGCTGGAGTCTTTGGGCCAAAGTGGCAAGAAAATATGAGGTAGACTTGAAGTTTAGGAAGGAGTTGACATAGCCATAGAGTTGAGGAGCAATTGGGAAAGCCACACCACATGGGTGTGATAGATTTAGGCTTGACTCCCATAAGGCTTTAACAGGGATATTGAGAAAGCACGACTCAGAGGACATAAACAAAATACAGGTTAAGTTTATCTCTGATCCTCTTTTTATATTAAATCAGTGCAATACTTTCCTCTTGATAGGATGAAAAATGCAGCAAGTACCATGACTTCTGTCCAGTCATTTACAGAATACAAAGTCACCACGGTTTCTTAAAGTTTTCACACAGACCAATAGGTCTGGCTAGTTATTTGAGAATCAAGTTTCATGATCTTTCTTTATTACTCATTTCTAACATTTGCCAAAACACTTACTGAACCACCTATGTTGAGTATGGACAGGGCCTGAAAAGAGGAGAGGTGAAGAAAAAAAATCTAATTTTAATTATTATTGAACGTAGATCACTAACTCACTCCTCCTGCCTTCTTGACTTCACAGTTTGATTAAACATCATATATATGCAGAAATATACCGTGGAAGCCTTCATTCCTAGGCTTAATGTCAAGGATTTTCATAACAGGGCAACTCGTGCATGCGAATTCTCTTCATAGGTTCTTTCTTAATTCACTTTCTCAAACTTTTTGTAGTTTTGATCTCAATCAGAGGTGCTTAGATTTGGGGTTCAAACAAAGCCTTCATTCCTAGGCTTAATGTCAAGGATTTTCATAACAGGGCAACTCGTGCATGCGAATCTCTTCATAGGTTCTTTCTTAATTCACTTTCTCAAACTTTTTGTAGTTTTGATCTCAATCAGAGGTGCTTAGATTTGGGGTTCAAACAAGAAATCAGTTCTAGAATCTATTCTGAAGCTGTGTTTTGTACTGACACCTGTCTTTATGTCATCTTAATGCATAGGACATAACTCAAATTGGTATTTATGCAATTTTCATCATCTGATTGTACCTTTCATTTCCATTAATTACTGGCTAATCATGTATTTCAGAATTTTCAACTCGTTATTAAGTCCTGAATGTATTTTGTTCATCTTGATACCAGGGCTTCTCTCATGGTGTTCTATGATTTGTAATCCTTTTGCTTTCCTTCTATAACTTTAAGTTGCAATATTTTGGAGACACTGTGACATAGATCATCTAGGCAAAGGAGTTCTTGGATATAGGTGGAGAGATGACTGGTTCAGATAAGTGAAAAGTCAGTCCAAATGTGAAATACCCAATCTAATAGATTTTCATTTTTCTTTATTTTATTTTATTCATAATTAGTATTTATGTTGCCTATTTCCTAAAGGAATTAAAATGTTTGGGTGGCTGGGTAGGAAGCTAATGTGTTTACATTAATTATCCAACCAAGTGACCTGTCATGGCAATAATCACTTATTAAAAAGTGATTTGATGCAGGCAATTTTTATTGCTTATAAATTTGAATTTTACAAAAAATATATAAATTTTGGGAATATGCAGTAAGAATGCAGAGATTTTAAGCAGCTATTACTACCAAACAAATGTATAGAATAAGAGTCAATTGCAGCACTAATAGGAAAACTGAAAATAGTCTACTCAGGAAGGCATAGGCATTTATCTCTTGGTGTATTCATGTACCCATGTATTCACTATTCATATTTAATTAATATTAATAAAATTCATGACCATATGAAGAAGAATAATGCAATAATTATTAGTACCTAATGATTATTGAGTACTTTTCAATATCATGGGTACTTTTCTAAATGCCTTATAGGCATCATCCCATTTAATCTTTATGACCACAGTATGTAGTAGTTATTCTAATATTATTTATAATTATATATTAATATAAAGTATAGAAAAAAACATGCTTAGCAGCATAAAATAAGTTCTCCAAGCTCTTTCAGTTAATTAGCAATATATCAAATCCTCAAGCAAAAGTCTCTGTGATTAGAAAAGTCTATGCAACAGATATAATATACAGGAATATCTGTAATTTTCATTCATACATCTTGACAATATACTGCGGTGGAAGGTATTAACTGTATAAGGACGATATATTCCATCCCCAAAACTCAAGACCCAACATCCATCTACTGTACCACAATCCATTCTAGTTCTTATTTCTTTTTGTATTCTATAATTCCATAAAACATAAACAAGTATAGCAATTATTTAGCTGAATATGAGAAATGTGGGATCAACTGAACATGCAATTCAAACGAGAAATTAACAGTATTGTGTAGGCTGTTCCTTAATGAAGTATTTATTAACATTTCAAATTGCATTAGATGATATCAGCAGAATCTGACTTTAATTTCCTCGAGTGAATAAAGTCATATCTTTACCATTCAACACAAACAACGAATAAATGTGCACAAAATATTTGATGAATAAATGAATGCATAATTTACCAATGAGAAAATTGAAAAACAGTGTAATGTTTTTACTATTATTATGCTTTATTCCAACTCTACTAAATTCACTTGATACATTCATTTTATTCATTTTTTACTACAAGCTTAGCAGTTTAACACAACACCCATTTATAAGCTGTAAGTTCTATCGTCCAGCAACCCAGCACAGCACAGCTGGCTGGATTCTTTGCTCAGAGTATCACAAGACTGATGTCATGGTGTTAGTTGGATTGAGTTCTCATTTGGATGATCTGAGAAAAAATCCACTTTCAAGATAATTTTTTTAAAAATTTAATTTAATTTTACTATTACCGTTAACTTGTATTTTATTTTTAGTTGATACACAATAATCCTTTGTAGTATATTTTGAAATAAGGTAATGTAATGCCTACAGGTTTTTACTCAAGGAAGTGGAAATCATTAGGAAAATGGAAGTAAAAAAAGAATACAACTGACAAATTGCTTTCCTAGGTGTGGTAGGCAGACTTTCAAAATGTCTACGCCAAATACTGCACTTCTCTGTGTAATTTCTGGGACTGTGTTTATAATGGATTTCATGCACATACTCATTGTTATGTTGTGGAGCACAGTTAACTTTAAGAAAGGGAGATTATCTGAGTGTATCTTACCTAATCACATGAGCCATAGAAAAGCAGAGTTTTCTCTACCTGCTTGCAGAGTGGGAGAACAGAGAGATTGAAAGCACACAAGGATTAAAAGCACCATTTCAATCTGGAAGATGAAGATGGCCATATGACAAGGAATGTGAATAACTTCTAGTAGCTGAGAGCAGCCCCTATGTGACAACCCTCAGGAAATCAGAGACCTCGGTCCTATAACACAGGACCTTAATCCTGCTTACAACAAGAATTATCCTGCTGCAAGTGACTGGATTTCTTCTTTCTTTCTTTCTTTCTTTCTTTTTTTTTTAAGACTGAATAGTGTTCTATTGTATGTATGTCACATTTTCTCTATCTCTTCATTACATTGATTCTATATCTTGGCTATTGTAAATAATGTTTCAGTGAACATGGGAATGCAGATATCTCTCCAATATACTGATTTGATTTGCTTTGGATAATACCCAGTGGGCCTGCTGGATCATACGGTAATTCTATTCTTAATTTTTGAAGAAACTCCATATTGTTTTCTATAACTTCTATACTAATTTACATTCCCACCAACAGTGTATAAGAGTTTCCTTTTCTTCACATCATCACCAAACTTATTTTTCTGTCTTTTTGATAATAGTCATTCTCACAGGTGTGAGGTGATATCTCATTGTGGTTTTGATTTGCATTTCCCTTATGATTAGTGATGTTGAGCATTTTTATACACGTTTGTCATTTATACATCCTCTTTTGAGAAATGCCTATTCAGATCTTTTGGCCATTTTACAAATCAGTTTATTAAGGGTTTTTTGTTGTTGTTTATTATTTGAGTTCCTTATGTATTCTGGATGTTAACCCTTTGTCAGATGTATACTTTGCAAATATTTTCTCCTATTCTCTAGATTGTCTCTTCACTCTGTTGATTGTTTCTTTTGTTGTGCAGAAGCATTTCTTGGATGTAATCTCATTTGCTTATTTCAGTTTTTGTTTTCTGTGCTGTTGAGATCTTATCCAAAAATATTCTTGCCCACATCTATGTCATAAAGTGTTCCCCTATGTTTTCTTCTAGTAGTTCCATGGTTTTGGGTTTTACTGTTAAGTCTTTTTTGAATTGATTTTTGCATATAGTGAGAGATAGGGGTCTAGTTTTATTCTTCTGCATGTGGATAGTCAATTTTCCCAACGCCATTTCATGAAAAGACTGTCTTTTCCCCACTGTGTGTTCTTGGCTTCTTTGTTGGTTTTAGATTCACAGGTTTACTTTGGGGCTCTCTTTTCTGTTCCATTGATCTATGTGTCTGTTTTTATTCCAATATGATACTGTTTTGGTAACTACAGCTTTACAGGATAATGGCGCTAAGGTATAAAATCAAACATTTCCTTCTTTGTATCAGCATAGGCACACAGGTTGTCTGAAAGATATTCAGATTTTTTTACACAGGTTTACTTTGGGGCTCTCTTTTCTGTTCCATTGATCTATGTGTCTGTTTTTATTCCAGTATGATACTGTTTTGGTAACTACAGCTTTACAGGATAATGACGCTAAGGTATAAAATCAAACATTTCCTTCTTTGTATCAGCATAGGCACACAGGTTGTCTGAAAGATATTCAGATTTTTTTAAAAGAAAATTAGATTGTATAGAAATTCAAAGGGCATACATAGTGGTTCCCTTTTTCTCATCCATATAAAGTGTTTACAAAGGTTTATAACTCAGTACAGAAATTCATCTCGGATTCTAGTTCAGTTGTGTAATATCAATCCAAGTTAATTTCATTTGTTTGATTTGCCTATAGTTGCATCCAAAGACATTTCTGTAAATAATATGAAATAAGGTAAAAGATTAAATGGCTCCAATTAATTTAATGCAGAATCACTCAGACCCCACGATGCAATTTACCAAGAGAAAGTGCTTAAACAATCTTTCTAATGTATTTGTATAAATTTTTCCTTTATAAATGATAAGGCAGGCTCAATTTCTATCAAATAAAATAATAAAACACCAGTAATTAGGTTTCTGATCATATTCATTTTTCTGGCAATAAACTTTAACTCAGCCTATCTAGACTGATTATGAGAAATTGAAAGAAACTGACAAAACATGGTGAGCAAAGTAGTCACATGGCACATGTTCCAAAGAAACCTCACATAGGGAAGCATTAACAAAGGCTGCATACAAAGTCATGACAATGAAGTAAAGAGCATCTCAAAAAGATGCAGATTGACAAATACAGAAACTTTAAGTGAGAACAACTGTGTAACGGTTCTGGCTCATTTTCATCGCAATTTCTTCCTTTTTTTATTTGTTACAAATATTCATGAGATACAGAGCTGATTGTCACCCCTTGTGCCCAAGATGTGAAGGCCAGATTTGTACTGGCAGCATGCCCATTACCACAAATTGTTTGTACCCCATGTCCCCCACCCAATTATCCCCAACCTCCATCCCCCCTCCCACCCCCACTCCATTTTGTAGCCCAAGGTATGTTCTCTCCCTCTACAAGTCCAACACACCACTGTGGTCTTTTTTCCCTTCCTTCTTTCTCTCTTAGCTTCCACTTATGAGTGAGGACATGTGATATTTTTCCTTCTGTGCTTTGCTTATTTCAATCAAAATAAGTTTCTCCAAGTTCATCCATGTTGTTGCAAATGGGAGAATTTCATTCTTTTTTATGGCAGAATAGTATTCCATGGTGTCCTTATCTGATCATCCATTAATGGACATTTAGGTTGGTTACATGTACTGGCTGTTGTAAACAGAGCTTCAGTGAACATTGGAGTACAGGAATCCCATCAACCCTACAATTTCCATTCCTCTGGGTATATAGCCAGAAATGGGATTGCTGGATCATATGGAAGATCTATCTGTAGTTGTTTGAGAAACCTCCATACTGTTTTCCACAGTGGTTGTATTAATTTACAGTCCCACCAACAGTACAGTAGTGTTCCCTTCTCTCCACACCCTCACCAGCATTTGTTATTCACCTTCTTTTTGATTATAGCCAGTCTAACCAGGGTGAGGTGGTATCTCAGTGTAGTTTTCATTTGCATTTTCCTGATGACTAGTGATGTTCAGCATTTTTTCATATACCTGTTGGGTTGTTTGTTTTTTACTGTATAATTGCTTGAATTCCTTTTATATTCTGGATATTATTCCTTTATCAGATGCATAGTTAGCAAAAATTTTCTCCCACTCTGTAGGTTGTTTCATTCAGTTGATTGTTTCCTTTGCTCTGCAGAAGCTT
>NW_007730608.1:30165-46651 GCF_000696425.1 Galeopterus variegatus
TGCCCAGGCCTAGTTCCTGAAGTGTTTCACCTATATTTTCCCTTAGCAATTTTACAGTTTCGGGTCTAATGCTTAAATCTTTAATCCATTTTGAGTTGATTTTATTACATGGTGAGAGGTGCATCACAATTTATTTTTAAGTCAGATAATTTAATCATATCCTCCTTACTACTATGCCAATGTATTTACCCATAACTCAAGTGAAATGTGACAAATATGAAAACTGCAACTTTTTCTCCATGTTTTGCATGCCCAATTCTAATGTATAATGCCATTTCCTTTTACCAGCTCTCTTACCTCAAATCAATTACCCTCTCATTGCCTTAGTTTCCTTATGTATAAAATGGAAATATTATTGGTACTTACCTTCTTGGTAAGCACTCAATACATGGTCATCATTATTATTTTAATCTACTTCTAGTAATAATAATGCTAAATAATAATAAAACATTTCAACTAAAAAAATCTAGTATCTATTATAATAATACTATTATTTTTTGAGTAAAGAATTGGACAGCATACTTAAATTTTTCAATGCATAGAATTAAACACAATTATTGTGCCATGGGACCCATGATTCAATAAATATTAGACTTGTATTTGTAATTGAAAAAAATAATTCTCCCATGCCTTTGTTAGTGCTGTAAAAACACAAAACAGAAAGAAAATAACAACAATAACAAAACACACACACACACACACACACACAGTAGATTCAGGAGGTCTTACAACCATCATTAGGTAAATCATAGTGCATTCTTTTAGAATTTGGAGCAAAACTCCTGTATTTTCTTCAGGTAAGTATTTTCCTTTTGAGTAAAAGCTTCAAAATTGCTGTAGATTCCTAGTAGAGGAACGGCAACAACCCACTGTAAACCTCTCCACAAACTCCACAGTGGTCTTTCCTCCTTCTCCGCCTTCTTCTTCCTATTCTTTTATTTCCCTCCTCCTCCTTACCACTCTTCTTTCTTCCTCCTCCTCCTCCTCCTCCTCCTCTCTTTTGCTTGCTATTTTTATAGTGGTTGATGTTTAATTAAGCTGGAGAAGATCACCAGAAGTAGTCAGGGTGGTATTTCTTTCATGGTCGAATTTCTGAAATACCCCTAAAAATATGTAGAAAGAACTTTCAAGTACTTTGACGTCGAAAGGGCATTTGGTATGATAGCTATGTAAAAGCTTTGAGAGCAATAAATACTGTAAATTTACAGTGGAAAAGAGCAAGCTACTCTCTATTACTGAATAATTCTGGGGAACCATTTAAGTGAGAGAGAAGTGGGTTTTATAAATTAAGAAAAAAACATGACAGACTTCTGAGTAATGCGAAGGCTCTCCTGAAGTACCAAACATATAAAGTGATTTAAACTTGGAGTGCAGAAATCAAGGCTGGGAGTAGATTTGCTAAGTTATATGAAAGATTTTAATTTCTCTTCTTACCTTTCCCAACTTCAGTGCCTTTCACTTACTGTAATGTTATGCAGAAACAATCGAAGTCTGTTATTTTGGGTGGGGCAATACTTGGCACAAAGGCCCTAGAGAATGTGGAATTGGTGAAAACAGATGAAGAATGATTAGCTATTCTTTAGCATTCATACCTCCATCTGTTCTCCCTCCAAAACCAATGAGCTTTGCAAACCAAAATGACTGTTTCCTCCCAATGCTGATGTTTCTTAAGAAGCATTTAAGTGTAAAACACTAAATATCCTAATCAGAGTTGTTTCTTGGTCCAGGAACAGCAAAAGGGAGATTATAGGGATATGTGACTTTAAAATTATGTTGTTTTCTTCATAAATTTACCAGGACATGGACATACAAAACTAAGGAAAGGTTTATATGAGGGTTCTTCAAAAAGTTTGTGGAAAATAGAATTAAAAGATAGTAGGAATCATCCCATGAACTTTTTGAAGGACTTTCGTATTATTTAGAGTTCATCAAATATTTGAAGCTATTTGAATAATACAAACTTCTCCAGAAAACTGAATACATAATAACTAAGGTGAATGAGACAGATAAAAATGTAATAACAAGCATGATACATATAAGGAGTCCAGCTCCCGACAAACAAAACAAAAACAACAACAACAAAAAACTACATGTGATCTTTCAGGTCTGTCCGTAGGCACTTACCAGGGCTTCATGAGGAAAGTTGCCCTTCCCACAGCATACTTGGTCACAACCAGTGCATTGTAGTCTCCGAAGTGAGCTGCAGGCTCCTCTGGCCTGCGGTGATCTGCGGGCATTTGCATTCCTAGCCGGAGCATGCCTTAAGACATTTTTTTCCACTCCGGCTTAAAGACATTTTTCTCCACTCTGTACTTTTCCATTCCTGTCCTTCTCCCTTACTAAGTTTTGAATACCTGGCTTTTAATTATATGACACACAATAAGCAACACAAATGAAAAACATTATAAAGGCAACAAGAAAAGGTGAAGAAAATGTATGAACAAATGGGGAATTTCAGTAGAGATGGAAAATACAGAAAAAGGTAAACAGAATGCGTAAAATGAAAACACATGATATCAGAGAAAAAGAATTTGTGCAGTGGATTAATGAACTCATTGTGCACAGCACAAAAAGAATCAGTGGCCTCAAAAACAGTTCAATATAAATGTTCTAATTTACCATGAAGAGCTACAATAAAATAAATTTTAATGAAAATATTCAGAGCTTCACCTGTGATAAACAAAACAAAACAAAAAATTCTTAGAAAATGAGGAGTAGAAGAAACATTTCTGAAATGATAAAAGACATCTAAAAAAATCTATACCCAATATTATTTTTCACTTAACAATGAAGAACCAAATGTTTTCCTAATACAATCTGGAATAAGGCAATGACTTCTGCTCGCTAGTTCTATTCAACATCGGATGGATGGCCTAGCCAGTGCAACAAGACAGTAACAAGAAATGCAGAACATATAGTTTTGAAAGAAAAAAATAAATGTCTTTATTTGCAGATTATATAACTCTGTATACAGAAAATCCTAAGGAATCTACAAAAATAAGCTACTAGAATCCATAAATAAATTAGTTAAGGCTGCAACATACAAAGTCAACATATGAAAGTTTATATAACTCTGTATACAGAAAATCCTAAGGAATCTACAAAAATAAGCTACTAGAATCCATGAATAAATTAGTTAAGGCTGCAACATACAAAGTCAACATATGAAAGTTTTTTTTTTCATTATTACCAAATAATTGGAAATTGAAATTAAATGAAGAGCAGTATTTAACTTCCCAAAGCTAATGATCTTTACAAGAGCACTAAAACTGACAAAATACTTAAGAATAAACCTAACAAAATATGTGCAAGATTGTTTGCTGAAAACTACAAAACACTGCTGAAATAAACTGCATAAACATATATTAATGGAGGGAAATAATGTACAATGGATTGGAAGGCTCAATATTTTTAAGATGTCAGTTCTTCCCAGATTGATGTATAGTTTCATTGCAATACAGATCAAAATTATACTGTTTCAATTTGTCACGGAGGTAGGCAAATAGAAAAAAAAAATTTCAAGTAAATTTATAAATTCTGCAATGGAAAATAAGTAATGTCAAGCAAAAACTAGCAGAACTTCATGGAGAAATACTTTTACCTGTAGACATCAGGACATTATGTTTAGAAATTGATAAATCAAGCAAATGAAAATAAGTAACTAAATCTAGAATATAAAATTTAAGATTTACAATTAGTAATGTCATGCTACTTCATATAAATTAGGCCATAATACCCTGAAAAAAGAAAGAATATATATTCTATTTTAGAACACATGAACTAAACTAAAGTAGATATAAATGGTATTCTGAAATTCCAAAGTATTAATATCAGACAAAATTCTTTAATAGAATCAAGTTCTAAAAAACATATTAACAAAAAGGTAGCTAAAACAATGCTATTTATTGGTAAAATAAATTATGTAATACATAACACTTATATTGCAAAAGGAAACAAAAATAAGAAATGCTTAGAAATTTCAGTAATGAATTTATGAATCTAGCTTTTGCTGAACTTAAAAAAAATTGTATGTTCAAATATATTAAATAAGAATAAACATTAAAAGTTCAAAATACATTAATTAAGCATTTAATTCAAAATTTTGGACAAGTAGTAAGTTCAAAGTAAATTAAGGAAAAAGTAAATCCAAAATGTTGGACAATAGTAAGTCCAAAGAAAAAAGTATAAAGGACAGTAGATATAAAGTAAAACACATAAATAACAATAACATAAACAAAAAGTCGTTTATTTTAGATTGGTTAAAGTTATGGCTTTAATAATAACAGCAAAAGAACAAAAAGATAAAAGAAAAAAATAAGCAATACCAATAGAAACACAGATAATAGGTATAAACATAATTTTTTAAAAAAAATTATCATGCTATTCATACACCATTAGATATTTTTTGTCCCCATGAATCTGAACTCTGAACTGTGGTTGAAAATTTAAAAACTTTTGTTCTGGAGCCACTCCAGAACAGGCAGGAGCCACATGCCAGGGGACCCCAGCCCAGGCCAGTACCCGCTGCCCAGAGAGGCCTGACAGCCACGAGGCCCACACACCCTGAGTCAGCCATGGCAGAACAGGCAGCAGCTGCA
The DNA here is from genome assembly GCF_000696425.1 of Galeopterus variegatus. NCBI lineage: Eukaryota > Metazoa > Chordata > Mammalia > Dermoptera > Cynocephalidae > Galeopterus > Galeopterus variegatus. Next base: position 34,764 of record NW_007730608.1, read on the forward strand.
GGATCTCCAGCCCAGGTCAGTCCCCACCACCTAGAGAGGCCAACAAGTCCCCAGGCCCACACGTCCTGAGTCAACCATGCTGGAGCAGGCAGGTACTGTGGGAAACCCAGCCCAGGCCAGTCCCAGAGAGGCCCAAGAGCCACTGGGGCCACATGCCCTGAATCAGCCATGCCACACTGTGGGACTCACTGCCCAGGCTAGTCCTTGCTTGCCCAAAATTGGCAGTTCCATCAGGATCCAAGCCAGACATCAGGGTAGAACAAGTGGACCATGATATCCCCTGCCACAATGACTAAACACCAAAGGAAAGATACCAGAAATATGAAAAATCAAGAAAGTACATTACAACCAAAGGAAAATAATAACTCTCAAGCTCTAGATTCTGTAGAACAGGAAGTCTTTGAAATGACCGACAAGGAATTTTGAGCAAAAATTCTAAGGAAACAAAATTTAGTCAGACAACACAATGAAATGAGAAAAAATATACAGGACGTGAAAAAAGAAATGTACAAAGAAATTGATGCCCGAAAATGAATATAGCAGAGCTTGTGGAGGTGAAGGATTCATTCAATGAAATATAAAACACAACTGGGGGGCCGATCCTGTGGCTCACTCAGGAGAGTGAGGAGCTGGGAGTGCAGCGATGCTGGTAGCGCTGAGGCCGCGGGTTCGGATCCTATATAGGGATGGCCGGTGCGCTCACTGGCTGAGCGCAGTGTGGGAGACACCAAGCGAAGGGTTACAATCCCCTTACTGGTCACAAAAACAAACAAACAAACAAACAAACAAACAAACAAAACACAACTGGAGTCTAACCAGCAGGCTAGAACAAGTAGAAAAGAAAATTTCTGATCCTGAAGACAGGCTGTTTGAATTAACACAGGAGGACTACTAGAAAAAAGAATTTTAAAAATTGAAGAAAATCTAAGAGAGATAACAGATATCCTTAAGCGCTCAAACATCCAAATCATGGGTATTACAGAAGGGGAGAAAAAAGGAAATGGCATTGAAAACATATTCAAAGAAATAATAGCAGAGAACTTCCCAGAAACAGGGAAAGTCACAGCTCTTCAGATTCAGGAGGTCCAAAGATCCCAAAACATATTCAACACCAAAAGGTCCTCTCCAAGACATGCTATAGTCAAACTGGCAAAACTCAAAGACAAAGAACCTTAAAAGCTGCAAGAGAGACATGGCAAGACACCTATAAGGGAGCCTCAATCAGATTAACATCAAATTTTTCATCAGAAACCCTAAAAGCTAGAAAAGAATGGGATGATATATTCAAAATACTAAAGGGCAAAAATTGCTAGCCAAGAATACTTTACCCAGCAAGGCTAACATTCTGAAATCAAGGACTAATAGGACATTTCTCAGACAAAAACTGTGGGAGTTCACTACCACAAGACAAGACTTACAAGAAATTCTCAAGGGAATACTAGGTTTGAAATCTGAAAAACAACCATCACTGCAAGGAATACTCAAGAAAGTACAAAACCTACCAGTGAAACAAAAATGCTAACAATAAAGAGAAAAAATAGTTTATCTACCACCCCAAGAAACCAAGAAACACAGAAGATAAACAGAAAATCAGAAAGAAAGGAACAAAAGATACTTAAGATATCTAAAAAAAAAAATCAATAAAATGCTAGGAGTAAATAAACACCTTTCAATGATAACGCTCTATGTAAAAGGGTTAAATTCCCCACTGAAAAGACACACACTAACTTACTGGATTGAAAAAATGGATCCTGCACTATGCTGCCTTCAAGAGACTCACTTTACCTGTAAAGACACACATAGACTAAGAGTGAAAGGATGGAAGAAGATATACCATGCGAATAGAAATGAAAAACAAGCTGGAGTAACTATTCTTATATCAGATAAAATAGACTTTAAACGAAAAACCATAAAAAGAGATAAAGAAGACCACTATATAATGATAAAAGGATCTATCCATTAAGAAGACATTACAATCATAAATACATATGCACCCAATATCAGAGCAGCCAGATTTATAAAGCAAACACTATTAGACCTAAAGAATAAGATAGACACTAACACCATAATAGCAGGGTACTTGAACACCCCACTCTCATCATTGGACGGATCATCAAGGCAAAAAATCAATAGAGAAAACAAGATCTAAACAGCACTTTAGACCAATTGGACTTGGCAGATATCTATAGAACATTCCATCCAACAACCTCAGTATATTCATTTTTCTCATCAGCACATGGAATATTCCCCAGGATAGACCACATGTTAGGTCACAAAGCAGGTCTCAACAAATTCAGAAAAACTGGAATTGTGCCATGTATTTTTTCTGACAACAATGGATTAAAACTAGAAATCAATAACAAACAAAACTCTGGAAACTATACAAACACATAGAAATTAAACAACATTCTACTTAATGACATATGGGTCCAAGAAGAAATTAAATAGGAAATCAAAAAATTACTTGAAACTAATGAAAATGATGACACATCTTACCAAAACCTGTGGGTTACTACATCAGCAGTACTAAGGGGGAAATTTATCACATTAAATGCTTACTTCAGAAGAATGGAAAGATGGCAAATAAACAACCTAACACTTCACCTTAAAGAACTAGAAAAATAAGAATGATCCAGACCCAAAGTTAGTAGATGGAAAGAAATAAGATCAGAGCAGAACTAAATGAAATAGAAACTCAAAAACAATATAAAAGAACAATGAAACAAAAAGTTGGTTTTTTGAAAAGATAAATAAAATTGACAAACCTTTAGCAAGGCTAACTAAAAAGAGAAGAGGGAAGACCCAAATAACAAAAATTAGAAATCAAAAAGGAGATGTTGCAACTGATACCTCAGAAGCACAAGGAATCATTAGAGACTACTATAAACAACTATATGCCAAACAAATTCGAAAACCTGGAGGAAATGGATAAATTTCTGGACACATACAAACTACCACAACTGAGCCAAGAAGATACAGAAAATCTGAACAGATGTATAACAATAAAAGAGATTGAAGCTGCTGTCAAAATGCTCCCAACAAAAAAAATCTGAGGACTGAATGGGTTCACTACAGAGTTCTACCAAACCTTAAAAAAGGAATTGATACCAATTCTCTACAAATTTTTCCAAGAGATTGAAAGAGAGGTCATTCTCCCAAACTCACTCTATGATTCAAACATCACCCTGATAACAAAACCAGACAAAGATACATCAGAAATAGAAAACTACAGGCCAGTATCTTTGAGGAATATAGATGCAAAAAACCTCAATAAAATACTAGCTAACAGAATACAGCAACACATACACAAAATTATACACCGTGATCAAGTGGGATGCATCCCAGGGATACAAGGGTTGGTTCATTATATGCAAATCAATAAATGTGATACATCACATCAATAAAAGCAAAGACAAAAACCATATGTTCATCTTTACAGACACCGAAAAAGCATTTGACAAAATTCAGCATTTGTTCATGATAAAGACTCTCTACAAGTTAGGTATAGATGGAAATTATCTCAGCATGATTAAAGCCATATGTGATAAGTCCATAGTCAATATCATCCTGAATGGGGAAAAGCTGAAAGCTTTTCCTTTAAGAACAGGAACTATACAAGGATGCCCACTCTCACCACTCCTATTCAACATAGTATTGGAAGTATTAGCCAGAGCAATCAGAGAAGAGGAGGAAATAAAGGGCATAAGGATCGGAAAAGATGAAGTCAAACTGTCCCTGTTTACACATGATATGATCCTATATATTCAACAGCTTAAAGCCTCTACCAAAAAACTCTTAGAGTTGATAAATGATTTCAGCAAAGTTGCAGGATACAAAATCAATACACAAAAATCAGTAGCATTTCTATACTCCAACTGTGAACATGAAGAAGAAGAAATCAAGAAAGCTAGCCCATTTACAACAACCACCAAAAAATAAAATACTTAGGAATAAAGTTAACCAAGGATGTGAAAAATCTCTATGAAGACAACTACAAACCACTGTTGATGGCAATTAAAGAGGACACAAGAAGATGGAAAGATATCCCATGCTCTTGGATTAGAAGAATTAACATTGTGCAAATGTCCATATTACCTGATGTGATCTACAGATTCATTGCAATCCCCATCAAAATTCCAATGACATTTCTCTCAGAAATGGAAAAAGTTATCCAGATATTTTTATGGAATAACAAAAGACCATGCATGGCCAAAGCAATCCTGAGCAAAAAAAAATAATAATAATAATAAAGCTGGCAGTACAATAAGCAAACAGAAAGGAGATTGTTGGGAGGGAAGGGGGGAGACGAAGGAGGGAGGGAGGTTTTGGTAATGGGCTACAATAATTAACCACATTGTATACTGACAAAATAAAATAAAACAAACAAAAAATAAATAAATGAATAAAATAAAATATAAAAATAAAAAAATAAAGCTGGAGGTATAACACTACCTGACTTTAAACTATACTACAAAGCTATAATAACCAAACTATCATGGTACTGGCATAAAAACAGACACATGGATGAATGGAATAGAATAGAGAATCCAGAAATCAACCCATACACCTGCAGCCATCTGATCTTTGCCAAAGGCATGAAGTGTACACACTGGTGAAGAGACTGTCTCTTCAACAAATGGTTTTGGGAAACCTGGATATTCATATGTAGGAGAATGAAACTAGACCCCTACCTCTCACCATATACTAAAACTCAAAATGGATGAAATAATTAAATATACATACTGAAACAATAAAACTCCTTAAAGAAAATATAGGGGTAACACTCCAGGAAGTAGGATTGGGTACAGACTTCATGAATATGACCCTAAAAGTAGAGGCAACCAAAGGAAAAATAAACATATGAGATTATACCAAACTAAAAATCTTCCACACAGCAAAAGAAACAATCAACAAAGTCAAAAGACAACCAACAGAGTGGAAGAAAATATTTGCAAAATTTACATCTGACAAACGATTAATTTCCAGAATATACAAGGAACTCAAACAACTTTACAGCAAAAAACAAACAACCCAATTAAAAAATGGGCAAAGGAGCTGAATAGGCATTTCTCAAAGGAAGATAGATGAATGGCCAACAGACACATGGAAAAATGCTCAACATCACTCAGCATTTGGAAAATGCAAATCAAAACCACTTTGCGATAACATTTCACTACAGTTAGTATGGCTAATATCCAAAGACAGAGAATGATAAATGCTGACAAGGTTGTGGAGAAAAAGGAACTCTCATACATTGTTGGTGGGACTGCAAAATGGTTCAGACTTTATGGAAAACGGTATGGAGTTTCCCCAAACAATTACAGATAGATCTACCTTATGACCCAGCTATTCCACTGCTGGAAATATACCCAGAGGAATGGAAATCATCATGCCGAATGGATACCTGTACTCTCATGTTTATTGCAGCAGTATTTACAATAGCCAAGAGTTGGAACCAGGCCACATATCCATTATCAGATGAGGGGATACAGAAAATGTGGTATATCTACACAATGGAATACTACTCAGCTATAAAAAGGGATGAAATACTACCATTTGCAACAACATGGATGGACTTAGAGAAAATTACATTAACTGAAACAAGTCATGCACAGAAAGAGAAGTACCACATTCTCACTTATTTGTGGGAGCTAAAAATAAATAAATAAATACACAAACAAATAAATGAGGGGGGGAGAAGACAGCAATCACAACAAGTCCTTGAACTTGTTAAGACAAGTGAATAGATGTGATGTAGCGGGGGGGAAGGGAGAGAGGGAGGGGAAAAGTAGAATGAGTAAAGAGACATGAAAATCACGTACAAGGTATATTGAGAAGTTAAAATAAAAATAAATAAATAGATAATATATATATATATTTAATATATATATGTAAATATATATATTTTTTTCAAAAAACCCAACTTTTATTTCTTTTTATTACAGACTCAAGACTTAATCACAAAGATCCAAATACTGGAATGCTGAACTATGGCTAAAGGAAACCACCCTTATTGTTCCATAGCATCGTCCAGTGTCAAATAGAATGGCTCCTTAACAAGGTACATGGGTCATGATATTTGATAACAACAATAAAGTGATGTGCAGGAAGTGTTTTGTAATTGTACTTGGCCTGCTTAAGAATAGTTAGCCCAACTAAAGTAACACATGTTCTAAGTAATAATCTGTGATAGCTATAATTTTAATTTCACTCTAGGGGTCATGTGACCTTATTTTGCAAAGAACAATTTATAATAAAAATTAAAAAGCTTTTTTTTAAAAAAAATATTTACTGAAGAAGAAGCTAGAAGAATATTTAAGATAACAGTGTCAAGATTGAAGTTCAAGTTAAGAGTGCCTGGAAAGAGTATGATAGATCCATTCTTTTCTTTAGTAATTTGAAAAATAAAGAAGGATTTTTAGTGCATCTTTGAGGCATTCCAGTCCAAGAATAATGTAGATTTTGATATAAAATATCGAATTTATTTTGACTGTTGGAGTAGATTAGAAAGAGAAAGAATGGAGATATATATGCCACTGTGAAATACAATAGGTGGAATGCAGAATACCATATTTGCTAACTTATATGCAAATAGAAATATTAAGTAACTAATTATTGCTAAGTGGTATTACTTACAATTGCACCAGTACTATTCTAAAATTCTCGTATGTATTAGTTTATTAAGTTACAAAAATAGGGCTGAGAAATATAAATTATTTGAGAAAATCACTTACCTAATATTTGGCAGCCAAAATTCAAACACACACAGTTTGGCTCCAGAGTTCGCATCAACTTAGCAATTTTGCTACATTGACTTTCCAACTCTTGAAGATAGGTCCTCTAGTGAAATAGCTTAAATTTTAAGAAATGCTAATTTTTAATATTTTAGTCTTGCATATCAGCAAGCACTGGAAGGATCATAAGAGTTATGAGAAAAAATAAGATTGTTTATGTAGCAAAGTGACTTATATGATTTGTAAATATCCCAGAGTAACATTACTGAACACACTCTTCCAGTTTATACTTTGTTTTACATTGCTTAATTCTACACAATCATATAACCAGAGAATTATCGATGCAATCATATAACCAGAGATCTGCATGCAGGGTGGGGTGGGGTCATTGGTCATTCACATTTCTACGTGAAATATTTTAATATTATTTTCACATAACAAAATGAAGTGTTTTTACAAAGACTGTAAATCGAAGATTATGGAGTTGAAACTAAGGCATTTTTGACAAGTTTTCATCCCTCTTGTGTCCATATGCAATAAATAAGAACATTGCCTTTTCCTATATATCTCTCAAGTTGAAATCTGTTGCCACTTTTCAAGGTCAACTTATAGTTCTCTTTTTATTCATCTTTTGATCTAATCAAATTTACCTTCTAAAATCAGCATAAGAAATCTCTTTTTAAGCATCAAATCTGTTAGACTAATTCCTCCATAAAACACTTCGGCAGTTTCTCATTGTACTTAGAATTTTGAAAAAAAATAATTTTTAAATGCCTTAGACAGATACCAAAATCACGCAATATTATTGCATTCTCTTCCTTCAATTCATTGAGTGGATAATTTTCTCTTATGCCACAGAGTCATTTGCTAATTTAGTCCTCCCAAGAATTTTTTTCCTTTTTATTTATAAATCAACATATGTTTAAATTATATAAAATATATTTTACATTTATAGTTTGTATACATGCACATATGTACATATATATTTAAAATTTTATGCTCCTTTTGCTAAATAGTTTTCATTTTACAGATATTTTAGGATTTGAAAGAGGTTGTTTCATGTGGTTGCAATGGCAGAACATAAAGAAAGAGACAGGTATATGATTATTATGTTCAATACATATTTCATATCATGTACAAATAGCTTAATTTTCATCATACACTTAAATTATTTCCATTATGTGTCACATATAGTGCATGTTTCTGTATGCATATGTGTATATTCATTTCTATCTGTTTATTAATTTATTCTTTTTTATCTCTCTGCTTAATATCTTTTTTTCTTAAAACATTAAAGAATGTATTTTACTTTTAATTGAAACATTGATTGTACATACTTATGGAGTACAGAGTTATATTTCAATACATGTGTATAATGCGTGATGGTCGAATCAGGGTAGTTAGCATATTCATCATTTCAAAAATTTATCATTTCTTTATGATGAGAACATTCAAGCTCCTCTCTCCTATCCATTTGAAAACATACAATTAATTATTGTTATCATAGATGCCTAGCACTACAGTACAGTATTGGAAATTATTTTTTCTATCTAGCTGTAATTTTGTGTTATTAACTCTTTCTTTCTAAGATTAAATAGCAGCAGCCTCTTATCATGTAACACTTTTCATTGCAATTAGTATTCTATTGAGTTGTCATTTTAAATTTATAATGGTATCATTTGGTTAATGTTGCTCTGTCCCATTAGATTATAAACTCCAGTATGGCTATGTATGTCTGTTTGTGCTGTTTTTTCCCAGTGCCTAACACCTTATAAATAGAAAGTATTTGGATGAATAATTAGTTGAATAAATACATGAACAAATGCCATATCTTCCAATGGATGGATTAAAGAGTACAAATTTGTTAAATGAATGGCAGTAATTGATGTCCGCAGTCAGAATGCAGAGAAAAAATTATCATCATAGACTTATTAACTATGTATTCTAATCAACTAATCAATTAAGCTACACTGGAAACTGTAAAATGCCACAATTTCTGCTAGTAAATTCATAAGTGATTTTACGTCTAAATTAAATGCACAATGGACATTTCTTGGTTTGCTGCTTATTTTATGTTTGACTTTCTCTTATAGATATTTTCTATATATTAATACTGTATAAAAGGAATATTATGATAGTATACAAATATCATCATACAATCAAGAGAATATCATGAAAAATATGCTAGTTAAATTTGTTTCAAGACAATAATGAAAAGAAATTTAAATGCAAATAGCTTCATGTAAATGTGATAAAATTTATTTTAATTTGTTTTTGTAACCACTTTGTTATTGAAAGGACAATTTATTTGTATAATTAGTCATTCAAATCTTCCCAAAGGTTTTATTTTTTTTAAAGAATACAACCTTTTTTGCTTTGAAAGTATTGAAATTGTGCACTTAAGGCTCTGTATTGATTGATGGCCTTAGTCAGAAGATATTCCTTATTCCTTGACTAAACAATTCACTGTTTTTTTTTTAAATTTGCTTTTATAATACCTCAAATATAGCTTTGCATTATTTACTACTAATAGGTATTTTCTCTATAGGAAACAGCATATATATACATACATAGCTATAGACATGTAGAAAACTATTAGCCTTTAGCATTTTATTTTCATGCTCTAAAGAATAAGCATATAAAATAATTTACATCTTAAAGACAGAACCATTTGCTAAGTAGATGTTTTACGGAGATTTCAAAATTTTACAGTTACCTTTTATAGTTATAAAGTCACAACATAGAGAGGTATATGTTTACTATGTACAATAAATATTTTGCATTATTTGCAGATAGCATTTTTTCATCACACCTTTATACGGTATTCAGAGGTAAATTTCAGAGAAAACTAACATTTTTATTAATATCAAGAAAATCCAACTATGCATTACACACATTAAAGGAAACAGTAAAATCAAAATGCATATATATTTAAAATAAAAATTATTATGCCCTACTTTTATGAATAGATGTTTAATCCCAAAGTGAGTGTTAGTACAAAGGTATAAATTTCATATTCAACTAAAATAGCATATATTTTATAACAGAGTTTACCAATCCACAGTAAAATTATTTGCTCTGAATTGTTGAATTTAACATACTATTGCAAAAGCAGCAAGGAGCACAAATAAGTTGCAACTATCAAAAATTCAAACCAGAAAGTGACCACTGAGAAACAGTGTGCAATAAAGGCAATGAAGTTATGACAGCTCCCTATTTAATCTATATATAGCATGCCTTTTATTCTGCTGACTCCAAATGTTTTTGTTTTATACATTTTAATAAAATCTATCAAATTCTGATGATGTTTGTAAACAGTGTGTCCTAAGGAAAGCCTAGATGCCTAGATTATACTTTTTTAAAAAATTTAAGCAAATACATTTATATTATTTTCAGGAAAAAGTAATAATTAAAACATGTGCTATGAAGAAGAAACACACAAATTTTACCTAATCACACATCACAGATATATACACACACAGAGATACATATAAGTGTACTTCAAAAAGTTTATGGAAAAATGAAATTAAACAATAACCTAAATATTTTCAGGGACTTTTTGAAAACCCCTCATATATATATAAGCATTGCCAACATTTAGTATATGAATCATAGGTAGCTAGATGCTTCTTAAATTCTGAACATATATATAGTTAATAAGGAAATTAAGAAAACAAATTTTATGCCATCTCTGATATTACATATTTGCTTAGAAAACTTTACATAATAGTATACAGGAAAAACTTTTAATCTTATGTGCTGCATGAATTATCTCAAATTTCAAATTAAATATTAACTAAGAAAAATTTGGTAGGGTAACAATTCATTTTATTATAGATCATTGATCTGGCTGCATGACAAAAATATAGGAGACTGAATATACACTTGCAGCACTCAATATTAGTGCAGCACTATAATAAATGATCATAGCATTGTTGAATTGTTTATTAAAAAACAAGTTGTTTGCATAGTTATATGTTAGAGATAGTGAGTAATGGCTGTGACTAAAAATTATTTTTAGAAAAAAGGGAAAATTCCTGGAAATATTTTTTTTTCTGATTTAAGACGATGACTACCTAGGAAACACTGATTTACATCTCTTTTCCTCTATGTGGACCTCAAAACTTCTTTTCTTAGTAGTCAAGATCACTCAGCCATTCAAGTTGATGCTGGCTCCTCCCATGTTCCCCCCACTCTCCCCCCATCTTCTCCCCACTCTCCGCCCTCCCCCCACCTCCTGCACACAAGTGCTACATTGTAGGGGCAATGCAATCTAAAACAGATGTTGTAAACTTTCCTAGCTTTTTATCAAACACATTTTAACCCAGCAATTCTAAAACTTATTTATAGAGTCACTTTTTCTGAAATTACCTCTTGATATTTCACAGGACAACAGTGATTTATTTTTAGACAACAGTGGTTTATTTTTCAATGAAATGTTCTGAATTTTCTTTATTTTTTAAAATTCTCTCTCTCATTATATGTTTGTGTATATATCAATCTCTATCTGTAGCAATATAGATATAGATATTTGTTTACATATATTCAGGCCTGAAAGTACAGGAAACATTCCATTTCAATTATATTCTTTAGACTTTAGGTAGATATAGAGTACACACATGCTCTGCTGGGATCAATTGCACCATCCAGGTTAATACAGCAGAAAATTTTAGTTCTCATCTTACTTGACATGTGTCTTAGTTTGTTTTCTGTAGCTATAACAGAATACTTAAGATGGGGTAAATTATGAAGTACAAAAATGTATACTCTCACAGTTCTGGAGGCTAGAAGTGTAAGATCAGAGTTCTGGCAGCTGGTGTGAGCCTTCTTATTGCATGTTCACATCGTAGCAGATGGAAGGGCAAGAGAAGTACTCTATGTGCTCACATGGCCGAAGAGCAGAAGAGGTTTTGTGAACCCATTCCCACAGGCTCATTTTAGAGCTGCATTAATCCATTCATAAGTGTGGAGACCTCATGACCTAAGCACCTGCCATTAGGCCCCAACTCCCAGCACTGTTGTACTGGGGATTAAATTTCCAACACATGAATTTGGGGGTCACATTTAGACTATAGCAACCTGTAAGTGGCATTTAAGAAAATTAATCTCCTCCTCCTCCTTGAAACATTCACAATAATTTACTCATCTGGAAAC
>NW_007730608.1:48699-58483 GCF_000696425.1 Galeopterus variegatus
GTGGAATAAAAAAAAAACAATTTTAAAAAAAAGTGGTTTTCATAGAAGTAGTGAGTAGAATAATGGTTACCAGAGGCTGGTAGGGGAAGGGGTTATGGGGAAGGAGAAGAGGAGTACTAAGAGGTACAGATCTTTGCTATTTACCCTAAGCAAATCATTGTGCAGTATATGCATGTATTGAAACAACACACTATATGACACAAATATATGCAAGTAAATGTTAAAATTTTTTAAAAGTGATTTACAATTTTTTTAAAAAAAATAAAATGAGCAATCAGAGCAAGTCACCATTTTTCTCTAAATCCTGTTGTAGTTTCCACTCTCACCCTGAGTTCTTTCAATGGCCTACAAGGCTTTGCCTGATCTCAGTATCCTGCTCTCTCTTTAGTTTTACCCTGTATTCTCTCTCTTGTAGAGTCATCTCCTGCTATGGTCACTTTGCTGAACTTCTAATATATCAAGCACGCTCTCATCATAGATCTAATGTACATTTTAATTTATGCTTAGAGGACTATAGAGATATTTTACAACTACGACAATGGCAACACCAAGGTTGTACTTCAGTTTACTAAACAGCAATATCCCTTAATGTTCTGAATATCATATTGATAGTGAGTTCATTGCTAGCTCTTTGTTGAAAAATTTCCATCTAGCTGTGTTCAGTCCCACTTCAGTTAGGAGTGAGTATTACTTTTTGTACTCTTGAAGCCTAAAAGTCATTCAAATCCCCCCCTGTCCCCTAGAAAGAGGATTAATGGTAATATCAGAGCCATTGAATGGTAACTTTTCTGTTGGATGATAACTTGGAAGGGGGTGAGGGTTTCACACACTCAGCCAATTTATCCACCAAAGCTTTCCATTTGGCTATTTTGCCTTTGTCACACTGAGGACTCCATTTATATCCCTCTCCATTGATGTTCCTACTCAGTATTGTCCTTGTTTTTTTGTTTGTTCTTTATTTCCTTTTCATCTTCTCCTTCTTCTGGAACAATTCTCATCTAAGCTTAGAGAGGGAGAAATTCAACTTTACTAATCTTTGAATCTTTGTTTTTGCTTGGGAGTGAGCAAAAAGAGAGAAAACAGCTTTCAGATCATAAGTAAAAAAGCAAATCTGGAGGGAAAAAGAAAATAACAAGGTTAATATTTGTGATGTAACTGCACAGATAATTTTCCATATTTTTATATTCTATTCTGAAATTTTTATTTATCATTATAAGCTTCACAGAGAGATTTCAGAGATTATTTAGACTTAGCTAAAGGTTTTTGTTATTTCTAAAAAATCATTGTATACTGAGTTTCCTTCTTGCTTGGTAAGATGGTTAATCTTATGTGTCAACTTGACGGGACTAAGGGATGTTCAGATGGCTGATACAACATTATTCTGAATGTGTCGGTTAGAGTTTTCAGAAGAGATTAGCATTTGAATCAATAAACTGAGTAAAGGAGATCACCCTCACCAATGAAGTTGGACATCAGCCAATACACTGCAGACCTAAACAGTACAAAAAACGAGGAAGGGTGAATTCCCTCCCTCCCTCTTTTTGAATCGAGACATTCAAATTCTCCTGCCCTCCAAATTGAGAGCTCCTGTGTCTCAGGCCTTCAGATTCAACACACCCACCACCCCGACCCCCAGTTTTCATCTCAGGCCTTTGGCCTCTACTGGGAGTTACATCATAGACTTCCCTAATTCTCAGGCCTTTGCACTTGGACAGAGTTACATCAGGTTGCAGAGGGGCATATAGTGAGACTTCATGGGTTCTATAATCACAAGAGCCAATTCTGACAATAAATCTTCTTTTATAAATCTATGTCTATATACTTATATTTATATCTGTATCTATATCTATATCTATCTGTCGTATTAGTTCTGTCTCTGGAAATCCCTGGCTAATACTCATACACTTGGTAAAGTATGCCCTCAAGTATTCTTTTTTTTTTTTTGACCGGTAAGGGGATCACAACCCTTGGCACAGTGCGGTCTGCACCACGCTCAGCCAGTGAGCGCACCAGCCATCCCTATATAGGATCCGAACCCATGGCCTCGGCACTCCCAGCGCCACACTCTCCCAAGTGAGCCATGGGGGCCGGGCCTCAAGTACTCCTTTTTCAAAACACATGAATTGTAAAACTTTTTAGCATTTACATATTTGAGAATGTACACAGGTATATATGTGTTATGCTTTTATTGCTACTAAGAAAAAGAAAACAACAACAAAAAATAAAGAGATACTTTTATTGCTACAAGAACCCATTTACTATTTGTTTCATGTTTTTTTACTATGTAAGGAAGGGAACTAATCAGTTTGTATAATTCCTTTTTATTCCTCTGACTGGTAATTCTGGTTGAAGACACTGTATTCAGCTTGTAATTCTCCTCCCATCTATAAGATTAGCTCATCTTCAAATGTTACGCATTCATCCGTATTTTTCTATGTTATTAGTTTCACAAGAGCTGAATTCACCCTAAAAGAAACCTTTGGTTTTCTGTTGCTGCCTGTGTTTGGGTGGGCAAGTTTCCTACTGAGGTTAGGAATTAAGATGCTCACATTTGCTACACAGATAAGCCACATAATAATAATAAAGCGAAAATTTTTATTCCCATATGTCTAACTTTTCTATTAATCTTTAAATTAGTTTGGCACTCAACCATTAAAATAAATGTCTATTATAGTCTTAAATAATGTGAATGCTAGCTTAGCTACATAAAATTTTTCTTTTAACCCTTGGGAGATACTTTCTAGGGCCTTATCATCTGAATATTCCCCTCTTTCTTGACCTCTGGGGATTTTTTTTCCTATTATTTTTTAGCATTATTCTTCTTAAATTTCTTCTATTCTTTTATTTATAAATTATTTGTAGACTGATTATGAAATTTCTAAATATAGCTACCATATCTATTTTCTTTTCACACACCTGAAAAGTATGCATATGTTATTCAGTTCAATTACTGAGTTTTTATTTTAATTTTGATAATTTTTGGTTTTTAAGAATTCTAATTATTTCTATTTCATAGCAGCTTCTTTTCTTTTATGTATGTCATGGATTCAAAGTCAATGTGCTGAGGAAGATAGAATATTCAAATTAAAAAGTCGGGGTTTTTGATGACTTTCTTTGATAAAAAAGAATGCCTGGGTTTTTATTAGCCTAATTCTAATTATTTCTATTTCATAGCAGCTTCTTTTCTTTTATGTATGTCATGGATTCAAAGTCAATGTGCTGAGGAAGATAGAATATTCAAATAAAAAAGTCGGGGTTTTTGATGACTTTCTTTGATAAAAAAGAATGCCTGGGTTTTTATTAGCCACTGAACCAACCATGAGGCCACTAACTCTAGGCTTCTATTATATAATTATTAAGTGTCTTTATTAGTTGCACCTGGAGGTGGAATAAACTGAACTGTATTCTAAATGTCTATATTATAAGGTAGGAGCCAGAGTTTATATGGCATTATTTGATATCATCCAGAAGAAATACAACAAAACAAAGAAACTAGCAAAAATTCTACCTGAGATTTTCCTGTTATTTTTGAGTTATTGCAACATTTGCCCAAGGACAGGAAAACGGTATTAAAAAAATACCCATTTACAGCTTAGTCTCTCAGTTTTCACAGGAGATTTGGAATTGTGTTACAATTCAGGGAGACTTGAGTTTAGATAATTCTCACTCTTTGGGAGACTAAATGAAAAAGAGCAGGTGGGCACTAGAAGTTGGTGGTGTTTTCTTTGGATAAGAGCAATCTCTGAAAAATAACATTTAACAGATTTTATCCCTTGAAAGATCATGTGTTTGTATGTGAGGGGGAGTGCCAGGATTACAGTGATCTCAATTCTAATTCAGAAAGGTGAACTCTGCATGACAGTAGAATATCAAGGTTGCAGAAAATCTGGGATGTTCATTCATATGTCACTTACATGTCACCATAGGCATAGGCTAGGTCAGTGGTTAGTGCCAATCTCTATGTTGAAGTATCAGGGACAAATTCAAATAGACTTATTAGTGATTGGTGAGCTTTAGAATAACAAAGATTCACAAATATTTGAAGTAGAAAGTCTAGTACAAAACAAGATATTCAGTCTGAACGAAACAAGAAATAAAAAGACCTATGAACTTCAGTAGACAGAAAAGAGAATCTGGACAGCCCCTTTCAGAATTTAGAAACCTACTGAGTTTATAACTGTATATTAGACCATAGTTGGATCCTTCTATCATCTATATGTAACAGGGAAGATAAGTGCAGCATGCATCAAATGATTTTCAAACTCTCAAGTTTTATATTTTATTTTTTTACATTTATGTGTTACACTGTTATTTTTCCCCTGAAAACGTTCATTCATACACACACACACACACACACACACACACAATACATTCAGTTGATGCTTTAACTCAGCAACAATCAACACACACAGTAGACAGACTTCTCACTTCTGTGACCGAATGTGTGGGGATTTCTCCCCACTGGCAAGCAAGCCACCAGTTCTTCAGCAGACATCAGCTAGGTATCCTGTACTGTAACTCTGACACTATCTACCTGGAGATAGTGACAGATCCCATAGGTTGGGGCTCAGTCTCCAACACTGCCTCCCACTTCAGATGCCAATTGCAAACCCAGGCCTCTGGAACATCTGACCAACCAGCTGCAAATCAGGGTTCCCACAACCCCTTCCTTGGGCTCAATTAATTTGCTAGAACTGCTCACAGAAAGCAGAAAAACACATACTTACTTTTACCAGTTTATTACAAAGGATATTTTAAAGGATACAAAGAAAGAGCTAAATGAAGAGATATATAGAGTAAGGTCTGGAAGGGTTCCCATTCAGCTGTCCGGAAGCTCTCCAGGCCCTGTGTTTTGGGTTGTTTATGGAGACTTCATTTGATAGGCGTGATTGAAGCATGGACAATCGTATACAAATATGATTAAACAAAAAGGCTATGATCTACCACTAACAGAAAGGGTGTGGAATCACAGCAAGACCTGCCTGTTCAGGTTCTTCTTGACCACTCTGTGCAGCATTTTTTCTTCCAGTCATGGAGCAGGGCCCCTCTGAAATGGGGGTCATCTGACCTACAATCAGCTAAGGTTAGTCAGAGAATTTCCTGCCTTGGAGAGCAAAAGGGTGAGGTGAAACGAGGGCAGGAGAAAGTCAGAAAGAAAGACTTGCTTTTTTGTGGCCTGCTTATGAGGCCTAAAGTGCCCCTGAAATGTAAGGATTATTGGAGTTGGAACTATGGACAAAAAACAAGGAACTATGGCCAAAATCAGTATGTATATATTACAACACCACATATATATATAATATGATCACTATTTCTATTAGGTAATTCAGTGTTCTGTAATTAAAACATGCATTAAAAAACAGTTAAAGATAAACACATTTTAAACTAGAAAACTTAGGGATAGTTATAACAAAACTAAACTTAAAAGGAAGAAATATAAATTATGTCTAAGAGAATCCATAAATAGAACATATTTTAAATGTATACCTATTGTTGAGGGAAAAATATATGTGTGTATTTTTTTTTCCATTCAAATAGACTACCATTTGAAATCTCAAAATTTTTTTATATTCCTATGCTGAATGGTAAATGCTTTGTATAAAAGAATTCTGTTATTCAAAAAGTATGGCATTATTTGATATTTCTGAAATTTCCCTTATGCTTTTAGGCAGATACCAGACATACTAAAACACTTGAGTTTTACAATAACCGCTATTATAAGGAATAGGCACAAATTGAGTATCTAAAACGCTTTATTATTATTTTTTCTGTGAACAGAATAAGCTTGATAAACTCAGAGCCAGTTTCTTATGGGCGATTATCATGAATATACATGAATTGTGTTCATTTTCCTTTTATGCTGCAAATAGTCAATACTCGAACTCCAGTATAACAGCTTAATCGACATACCTTAAAGCTCTTCAGTCTCTTATGCCTGAATTTTCCTAGGCCAGAATTATTTATATGCTTTATATCAAAATTAAAAGAACAATAATGGACCACTCTGATGTTTTCTTTTATTGTAAGTACAAAACTAAAACTGGAATCCTCTGACAAACAGGTCATGTCCCAAACAGTCATTTTAAAGTCAGGTGGGAAGAAACAAAAATGCATTTTCTTACAAAAATAGCAGTTAAGAATCATAGCTGATTTGGGAGAAATAAAGAAAGTGAAATTTCCAGCACACCAGGATTCCCGACAAGAGATTTATACTATCTCAGCAGAACACAGTTTTCTTTGTCTGTCCCCTCCGTTTTTCTATTTATCAGAGCGCTCCTCCTCCTAATCATCAAGGTGTTTGAGCAGCATTAGTAGGTGAGCTGATTGGGAGAATGCCTCTTTCAAGTAGATTCAGAGCAAAAATTATTTCATTGGATTAGTTTGAATTCCTAGCTCCAATGAGTCCAGTCATTAATAGGACAATTAACTCTTGAGCTCAAATTCTACTTTACTAGAAGAGACAATAAATAAATAAATACAATTCTAATAAATTAGCAAGTCATAATAAGAATAGACCAGGATGATGTAACACATAGATATTAGGTGAATTGTTTAAATTTGATTGTGATGAAAGACGTTCCTGGGGGTTGACATTGAACCTTGATCCAGGAGGTCAAGGAGGACTTGACCAAGTTGATGTGTCTGTGGAGCACAAAGGCTGGTAACTTAAACCTAGCAACGAGTGAAGTGGTGCAACCTCTGTCGGGAAGAGGATCATTCTGTTTACATTTGCAGGCCAGAATACAGGATTTGGATTTTATTCTGTGTGCCTCGGGAAGTAAGTGAAGTATTTTAGAAGGTATGTAATGTTATCTGTTAACATTTGAAAAGATCACACTTGCTGAAGTTAGGCCAACAATGAAGGCCTATTATTTTCTTCACAGTTTTTCTTTTTTCTTCCTTTATTGCTTTCTTCCTTACTTCTCTCTTTCGTTCCTTTTGTTCTTCCCATCTTTCCCTTTCTGTTATACTTATAAACAGGGCAGATTTTATAAAATAAATTTGATAATGTGAAAGAACAAGCTGTATGATTGCATTTCTCAGACTCAAAATATAGCTTAATGCATGTAGTCATCCATTTATTTAAGTCATCCATAATGAGAGTGCTCTCTGTGTTACAACTAGTCTGGAAGGATGTAAGACAAGCATTTTATTTATTCATGGTAAGAAGGAGAGGTAGACTGAGTTTGGTTTTGGATGTGTTGTTTGAAATGCCTACTAGATATTCAAGTAGAGATAAAATGTAAGCAACTAAATAAATGAGTATGGAGACCAAGAGAAAAATATGCATATGTCTATGGTATTTGAAGTCATGATAAACGTTGAGGTCACTAAGAAAGTAGAGTAAATATGGGAAAAAAGAATATAGAATATAAAAAGAAAAATTTAGAAATAAATACTTGGGACACTAAAATTTCATAATCTGGGAGTTAAAAGGTAAGTTCTGCAAAGGAGATATAGAATGAGCAGTCAGTGTGATCCAAAGAAAATAATAAGAATCTTGTATTTTAGAATAAAAAACCCAGGACGATGTAACCACCTGTGTTATTTGTTATAATAGATCAAGTTTGACTTAGACTAATAATTGACAACTTGATTTTGTGACACAAACAAAGCCATTTTAAGGGAATATTGAAATCAAAAGAATGTTTGGAAAATATTTTGGATGGAGAACAAAAAAGCAGAGAGAACAATCTGAGACAAAAACTACAGTTATCTCTTTTGAGGTATTTTGCTCCACCCAAAAGAAAGGAGGAGAATCCATGAAAGATAATTAAAGTTCAAGAAGTGGCCATTTTGATTTTAGGTTTTGATGAAAAATAGAAATATTTTTATGATCATTGGAGATATAGAATATTAAGTAACAGAAGAGTGAGGTGGAAACTGTTGTGTAGGAGGAAGAGATGACCTAACAGGGGAGCACAGAAAATTCTTCCATAGTAACAGGTGAGAATAAATATATGAATCAAAATGCAAGAAGGTGGAGGAGCTAAGGTGGTAGGAGTTTGTGGAAAGTTCTTTTAATTAAGTTCTGTTTTTTCTCAGTTATATATAAAGCATAGTCATTCTCCTGAGAGTGAAAATGGGAAAACAAACTTCAGAGAATTGCAGAAAGAGTAGAAGATATATAATTATTTCCAAGTACAGTGGGAGAGTAATTGGGGTAGGTAAATAGAGATTGATGCTTGGGAGACAACTTAAAATCAATGATCAATAATTTAAAAATGTGCTCTTCTCTCACCATTTCCAGCTATCTGAGTGAAGATTTGGTGCTTTGGTAGTCCATGTTCTTTATTTTTTCAGTAACCAAGATATTGTACTTTCTCTGTTGTATTTGTATTTATTTTATTTTATACAACATGTGTAGTATTTTGCTTTGACAGTTGTGTTTAACCTCAAGAATGGTCTACACTTCCTCCTTCAATTGCTTACTGAGAATCACCAATGCAGCATGCCTCTAGTAATATAGAATGGCTGTGATTTGACTCATTAGATTTAAAAAAGATAATGCACTTTTGAAAAATACCCTTACAGACCAATTACATGATCAATAGAAGAAATTAATATTTTAAGATTATTGACGTCTTTATTGCAAGACAATTGCTGAATGAACATATGAGGGAACTTCAGAAAGTTCATGGAAAGATTCATATTATCTTTTAATTCTATTTTCCCATGAATTTTTTGAAGTATACCTATATGTTCAAGATTTATAGAGAAATGGTATGTATTTAGTGAATTTTAATACTATAAATTTTCAAAATATTATACAAGAATATAAAGTGGTTATCACATGCCTAGCACACAGTCAGAAATCAATGTTAGCTAAAAGAAGTAGATGTAATAGTGTTATAACTATTACTATTGATAATATATTTATTCCAAATCTATTTGTTTACTTATAATTTCTCCAGTTATGCAAAATTGCTCTGGATGTCATTTTTCTCAATTCCTCTATTTTCCACACCAACTGTATTAATAAATTATTTAATATTTATTGCATCAACCACCTACTTTTTACTCCACTTTTAGCATGTTAATTTTGGACCTACGACTGCAATGTAGCTCCCTAATTGTTATTACCATCTCTAGTTTCATTCTCTTCAATTAAGCTAACATTGATTGACCAGAGGTATAGCTAAATTGTGAATCTAATCAAATTGTATTTGCTAAATGTTCTTGGATGGCTGCCTGTAACCACCAAAATGTAAGTCAAAGTCCTTTTAATGGTCTTATAGCAGCATGTATGTCTTTTTGCTATCATCTTCCAAAATAGTCTCCCATACCCAGCAATTCCAAATACACAAAATGATCAGAAATTGCTGTATTTTACCCTATTTCCATGCCCAACTAATTCCAAATCATTTCTCCAGGTTCAGTTCAAGCATTACTTCTTCACGGCAAACTTCTTTAATCACAGGTGTTAAATTACTCATACATACATTTATTTAGCACTTAGCTGATTTTGAGCTCTTTAAGGGAAGAAATCACATGCTGTTTGTTCCTAATTCTCTGTACTTAAAAATACACTGAAGGTATTAGAGAAATACAATAAACAATTGTGAAATGAGTAAATTGACTAATGAATTAATTAATGAACAATTTAATCTCCTTTTGAATATTAAAATAAGCACATACAGAAGCAATGAAAGACTACTTCACTCTCAAAAGTAATACAAGCTAAGATAACCAAAAAAAAAAAAAAAAAAAAGGCAAAAAAAAAATAAAAAAAAATTTTAAAAATTACTTTTTTCAAGTTTTTGGAAAAAACTAAAATTTTATT
>NW_007730608.1:59364-87192 GCF_000696425.1 Galeopterus variegatus
ATATTAAAATAAGCACATACAGAAGCAATGAAAGACTACTTCACTCTCAAAAGTAATACAAGCTAAGATAACCAAAAAAAAAAAAAAAAAAAAGGCTAAAGAGTAATTAAAATCAATTCTATAAATGACTATGTTCAAGTTTTTGGAGAACACTATAATTTTATTAACTGGGAAAATTTCTGTTCAAGAAGCAGAAACAATAGAGTGGCACATTTTTATAGACATGTTAATTAGGATATTACAGACAATTAGCAAGTTGAAAAAAGTAGCTGACATGACTAATGACATTAAGGTATCTAATTCAACATACGAATAAGGTAAATGGTCCCCAAAGTTTAAATATGATGGATCATGCAATGACCTGATTAGGCTTAGTAAATACTGTAATCTTGACCTACTCCTGAACTTCCAGAGCTAGTCAACAGAGATTCTTAATTATCAGTATAAATACTTCTAAAATTATGCAGAGTTAATTGTTATTTTAATAAGTATTTTCAGACTAACAGGTCATTGCACTCATTTTGGATGATTAGTGAAGAAAATAACACCTTTGAGAATAACAACAAAGAATGTTTTGTTTTGTTTTTTTAATGTTATTTGGAAGCACAATGAGAACTGGGTTGAGAAATAGGATATTTTTCTTGGGTGTTGGAGTCTTTATGAAGAAAAGATAAGTGTGATTAAACTATTAATCTTTTAATGTCTTTTTTTAGAATCAGTTACACTTCTGGTGGTACTGCTTATGGCCATTTTCATGCAGCCTGTTCTCCTACCTTTTTGCCCAGAGTATCATTTTTAGAAAGTCCTCCAAAAAGAGTTAAAAAAAAAAAGTCATCAAGTTTGTTTTGTTTGTTTGTTTTTCATTTCCACGATGTTACCAAAGTGCTTATGGTAGATCGGCTGAAGTTAAAAACGTTAGTGATGCATTCTGCAATAAAGGGCTTTCAACACTTATGTCATTCAGTAACTATTTTACAGGATCTTAGGTAAAAGCTCTTTTCCATGTCTTTACATTTCAATGAGGAACTTGCACTCTTCAAGAACAATCAAGTATAATCAGTCTTCCTTTTTCTCCTTGCTCATTCTCCCCAGACCAAATTATGATTTATTTAATTTTAAATGTTCATCTATTTCTGTTGTTTTCTTTTCTTTTCTTTTTTTTTTTTTTCCTTTTTGTCTTTTTTCGTGTCCGGCAACAGATCGCAACTCTCAACTCTCAGTGTCGCGCCCGTACCGGACCGGACCGGCAACGGGATCGCAACCCTCGGTGCTGCGCCCACCCCTCGCTCAGCCAGTGAGCGGGAACCGGTCTGTATGTGGGATCCGAACCCTCGGCGGGAGCGCCGCCATGCTCCCAAGCGGCGCACTGTAGCAGTGTGCCACCGGGCCGGCCCTATTTCTGTTGTTTTCTAATTTTTATTTCAACTCATAGAAATATGATCTCTTTTCAATGCATTTTGTTTGAGAAAATAGATATGGATAATTAATGGTAATATTAATTAGCTATTGCTAATATCTTTGTAATATATTTTTATATTATACTTATTTCCTCATTTTACTAAATTTTTATGCATAAGTACTATATTAGTTTCCTAGTGCTGCTGTAACAAAGTACCACAAAGTGGGTGGCTAAGAAAAACAACAAAATTTATTTTCTCACAGTTCTGGAGGGCAGATATGAGAAATTGAAGTGTTGGCAGGTGATGCTCTCTCTGAAAACTGTAGGGGAGAATCTTTCCCTGGCTCCTCCTACCCTGTGATTGTAGTTTTCAATCCCTGGTGTTCAATGGCTTGCAGCAACAGCATTTCAATCTCTGCCTGTGGCATCTCATGGTGTTTTCCCTGTGTCTGTGTCTTCATCTGCCTTTTTCTTTTTCTTATAAGGACACTAGTCATATTGGCTTAAGGCCCACCCTACCCAGGTATGACCTGATTGTAACTAATTGTGTCTGCAATGATTCTATTTCCACATTGGGCCACATTCAAGGTCTTGGAGGTTAGGACATTAACATGTCTTTTGGGGGAACACAATTGAACCTGCAACAGGTAAAAAGCAATTTCTTTGTGATTATTATGCCTTTTTCATTGCTATTTGATGAAGAATTGTCTGAAAAGAATGTGCTTTAAGGAAGGAGTAAAAAGACTTGCAAACTTCAATTCAGAATTTTGTTCATGCTTTTGTAACAGCTTTTGATTTTAGTCTTGAGCACACTGCAGACAAACCTACCTGTTTTATTTGCTGTGGAGGAGAATGTCTTCCCTTTCTTTTCAACAACATTCAAAATGATGTTATGGCCAAGAACAAGCCTATTCAGTGATAAGTACTTTATTTTGACATTTTTTCCTGCTTTACTCCACTTCTCATCTAACAGTTAACCTTAGGTAGGAAGTTAGGTGGTAGATTAAAAACAGCCCCTTAATCCTCTGCCACTCCCACCTGTTCAACGTGGTCTCTACAAGGGCATTCTTAGTTTCATCCAAGGCTCTGCTTTCTCTTGCATATCATTGCTCTAATCAGAAGACCTTTTGGAAAGGCGTTTTAGTATTATAAAAACGTACATTTAGAAAAAAATCTTTGATTTTGAGTTTTAAAGAACCACATCACATTTTTCATCAATTGCTTTCTATTTTATTTTAGATTTTACAGTATTTGAGAATTATGTTTTAAAGTTTGTTGGCGATAGTGATAGTGCCAGCAAAGATGGAAATTATCTTATTTCTTTATTTCTCTGCAGATTTTCTTTTTTGAGGGAGTAAACTTAACATTTTATTTTAGATTTTACAGTATTTGAGAATTATGTTTTAAAGTTTGTTGGCGATAGTGATAGTGCCAGCAAAAATGGAAATTATCTTATTTCTTTATTTCTCTGCAGATTTTCTTTTTTGAGGGAGTAAACTTAAATATGTTTGTCTCCACTTGATCCTTTGTATTGAGGTAGTCTTCATATATTTGATATATTAAAAATATTTTTCTGAGATGAAACTACTATGAAAACAATATTGAAAAACAACACTATTCATTATTTATGTGGCCATAGTAAGATAGGGAACTTAGTGATATATTTTAAGATGATGTTAATGACAAACAGATATTACTTAGAAGTCACATTTAATTAATTCAAATGTTATTAATGGTAATGTGAAATGAATAGTAAAGAAATGTGAGCGTATATATTTCTCAAACAAAAATAGAATAGTGCATATTGCTGAAGCATGATTATAATGCAATTGATCATAAAAACAATTTACATAATGAACATATTTACCTAAGAGAACAATGTACCTATGTATTTAACTCCTTCTTAAATTTTATGATAATTAACTCATACTATAATGGCATATGTATTTACAGAAGATAAATGCAGGTTCATTTGGCATTGTTTATAACAGCAAGAAGTTTTAACCAAGTTAAATACCAATCAAAAAGAGATTATGAAACATTAATATAATAAGAAACTATGTGGCAAAAAGAAATGTATTTTTAAGAATATTTAATAACGTGGAAAATTTTGTAATAATATGCAAAATACAAAATCAATTTGAAAATATATATTTGCTAATTAATAATTAATGCACCTCCAGTCTCATCCATGTTGCTACAATTGGTAGAATTTCATTCTTTTTATGGCTTAGTGGTATTTCATTGTGTATATATACCATAATGTCATTGTGCATATATACCACAACTAGTATTGAATATATAACAAATACATTTTTAAAAAATAAATAAATAATGTGCGTTCTCTCTCTCTTTGATTTTTTTTTTTTCAGTATAAAGGAAATACTGTTAGTTGGATTTTCATATATTTTGGAGAATATAGTTGGGCTATATGTTGTATAAACTAGGTAGGCTAATTTATGCTCTGATAGCCAATTGAATCTTATAACTCAGGTTCTTAACACAAGAAAAGTTTGTGCATCACTCTTCAAATATATTCCATCCTGGTTTATAGGTAGGATGAGGGAAGGTAGCATTCTACTCTACCTGGTTCCAGGAGATCCAGGCAGTTGGATAAATTCTCGTACATCTCAACATATAGTCTTTGGTCACTGTTGCAGAGGTGAATTCTACAGAAATTATATCTGTCGTTCACCTTTGATTGAATCCCATTTTCCAGATTACTAACATGAAATGCTAGAAAATGTCACTTCCTCTGTTCCTAGGAAGATAAAAATGTAGTGAATAGAAAGCATTGTCTCTGTGACATGTAGAATATTTGAGATTCACACTGGTGATGAATTCAAAGGGACAGGTAATATTTTAATAGAATAATAACCCGAGGCATAATATTCCTGTGTCACTGCTGAGATCATGTCAAGCTATATATTTTAAGATCAAATTAATCTAATACCAGGTAATAATATAATCCCTACATTGAAAGTTATATTAGCCATTGCTTTTAATTGCAGCCTTTTATTTCTAATCTAATTCTTTCTCACATAAGCATTATTTAGCCACTTATGGTTCAGTAGCTCCAGGAATTCACCTAAACATTGCTAAGTGGGTTTTTAAATTTCTTTCTTGCAAGCTCTTGCTCTTTCACTCTCTTTGTCTCTATCTCTACCTTTTTCTTTCATGTAGTCATGTATCTATACATTCTAGACTGAAAAGACAGACACAGAAATATCAATAGTGAGATCAAGATAGTGAGATAGTAAAAAATGATTCTTGATGCTTTAAATGTAACAAAAATTAATTGTATTCTTATTAATTTAGAAAGAAAATATTAACATTTAGAGGTCACTATTTAATTTATATCATATTACAACAATTTTAGTTACACAAAGAAGGTTTTCAGAAGAGTAATAGAAACTTGTCAGCAATGGGAGGTGAAAGTATACAAGTACTATGCATCTCCTTGAATGCATTACCAATGTGAATTTCATATATCCCAAGTGTGGCAGAGACAACAATAATATGCTCAGATATTTCCTCTTTCTTCCCCAGCCTTTCATGTGACTGATCTGGCAAATGGGCTATCAGCAAAATAGAAGGTAAAATTTTTTATTTATTTTTTAACCTGAAGAAATGTTTGGAGTATTTAGGAGTTAAGACAATATCTTCCTGGTTTGATTTTGAGACTTGGATGAGTTAAATTATAAAAACTTTACATGAATATGTTTGGCACCATTCAAAAGGCCTAATAAAATACATGAAATATCTTTCCTTCTTAAAATAGACATCATGTGAAAACAAAATGGCTATTGGTGTAACAGAACTGTTAACAGTATACTTTCTACTTAAAATTGTTATGAGTAAATTATCTTGGTCTATTTTATTTTTATTACTGAGTTTAATTCAACCATTAAACGTATTGATTAACTAAGCAGAGCTATGAAATGTTTTTTGGCTTTTATTTGAGAAGAGAGAAATATGAGAAGAAATGTAAAGGCATTTGAAATATGAAAATCAGCAAAAAGACCAAAGTCCACCTTCTTTTACCTAGTATATTTTGTTGAGAGAGCAGTAAAAATAAACAAAAAAATGTAACGACCACAGTGCATTCTATTCTCATATACTCTCTTACCATATTCCGGAGAGCGTTAGATTATTTTGTGATGCCATATGAAGACTTTTCATAACATCTTCGAACCTATAAAAGCTAGTTGCTTTTCAGTGAAATATTTCTGGTTTGCTACGTGAAATAAACTAAATTTATGTTTAAAATATGAATAGAAAAACCATTCTTATTAGATCAAAAATTATAAGACCTAACAGGCTTTTGTCAAATTTAGAAGTAATTCACACAATTTTTTTTCATAAATCAGTATGTTTCATTGTTTTTTGTATTATACCACAATGATTGTGCTCAAGTTCCTATAAGAAAATTTTCTTTAATACTTTCAGAAATTTACTGTATGTTTAAACTACTCATCTTTCAGATGTAACACCCAATACCTGACAGATTTCAGCTTTCAAGTAAAAAAAAAAATGTAACATATTAGCAATCTCATAATATACTAGCTTTTGAGATTCAATGACCAACAATTTTAAGAATGACTCTTCTCAAAAGGAAGGTTGAGTTGGGAGTGGTGGAGTAGGAGGAGAGCAGAGAAGAATGCAATAGGGTTTTCTAGTCAATTAAAGGAAAAACAAAAGTAAGTAATTTGATGCCCTACCACATACACACACTGGAATCTTAACACCTTAGAAAAACCTGCCTAATTTTGTGACCTATGAGTCTTTTGTTATTTTTCCTTTTAAGTTTAAACTGTTCACTAAATATTCTTAAAATAAAATATTCAATCTTAGCCATATGGTGGCTGTTTAACTCTTTTAGCAGCATACTGGTAGATAGCTTTACATATTAAAAGAAAAAAGTTATAATCTTGCAAAGGCAATTGGTTTTGTCTATAGCAGAAATGTAGAAACTTAAATTACATTTGAAAAGTTTCCTAAGGGAAATCTATTCAGGAAAGCATATGTCAGTATAGTTGATTCACATTAAAAAGTCACACACTAAAAAAAAACAAAAAACAAAAAAAAAAACAGTAACCAAAATTACTTCTTGTTTCTCATAGCTTTGATTGGTACTTTTGTAAATATTGGAATCCTCTGTCTGAACTGTATTTGCCATTTAATAAAAGACTTAAAAATTTTAAGTATATCATTTTAAAGCCAAGTAATACTTTAGAGACTCTATAATTATATGTACATTTAAATCTTCTTGCTATGACAGTAATATGGTTTCAACACACACAGACACAGATTTCTCAAATGAAAAACATATGAAAGCAAGGTACAAAGAAAAGCCCTTGTCCTAGAAAGAAGAATTGCAATATTCTTCTCAAAGATTCAACCCCTCCCCTCTCCACATCAGTATTAATACATTTCATAGTGCAGAACCAGTCACATCTGATTGTGTGCAACCAATACAGCCTAATTGAAAAGAAAAACAGGTCACCTAAGGCACAACTAAAAAACCCAGTGAAAATAAAATCTGTCATTCTCTTTCGCAATGCTATTTTAAAGAGGTATTAAAGCAAATGGAGAAAACATCTTGTTTCTCTTGTGGGGTCATTTTTTTTTTTTTTTTTCGTCAGAGAAATCCCTAACTACCGAATGACAATTTTGATATCAAACCTAGAAAAACAGTCATATCTCTTTGAAAAATAATTTTCCTATCATAAATTAATCTCATTTGAAAATTATTTTTAAAATATGATTTATGCAAAGCAAATCCCAGTTGCCAGAATAACCTGCATGTGTGGTTGTTATGCCAGAAGAGAAATTATTGATCAGTGAGCTGTTTCAGAATGGCAATGTAACTGCAGCTAGGATTAAGGAATCTGATGAAGCATAACATACCATGAAAGAAATGAAAAAACATTTTATAGGACTCAGGTATTATTGACAGTTTTCTACTGCTTTTTAAATCTGATTCTGTTCAGCAGGAGATCTTCTTTATAAAGAACCTTTTATTTAAACATAATAAAATGCCCCATTAAATTAGTGGAAGACCCAAATGTTTTTCCTAATAATAGAGTTCTGTGTAGGGAATCGTTGTGATGAAATATTTTGAAACTATGTTTTAGCTAATTACATTAAACTAAAACTTGAAATAAAGAAACAATATGTTTTTAGATTATATACAATTTATTTATTTTTGAAATGCAGTAAGCATTTCACAAAGCTAGTTTTAGGATGACAAATTTCCACAATTAAGAAAAAAATTCTACTTTGATAATCAGTCCGGCAAAACTATTTCAATAAATATATAATAATTAGGAGCCCAATTCATAAAATTAAAAAATCTTAAAAATTGCTTTATCCTTTTAAAATAAAAGTTTACTATATATTCTTGTGATGATGCATGACTGAGTCACATATATTTTTCAAAATGATTTAGTAGGTCTCATTGCAAGTGAGGATACAACACACTAGAAAAAAAGGGAGGGCTTGGTTTCAAGTACGAATTTTTAAAAGGTATTTTCCCTTTTAAGAATTAATACATGTCACTTCTCTGTATCTGTACTTTTTAATTTCTACCATGCATTGAGTTTATCTCGAGAGATAGTAGAAACCAGCAAAAGCTCTTGGACTCCACACACTGAGACTCTGATTCTGGTTATTTGGGGTGAAACTTGGATATTGGAGTTTCCGAGAGATTCAAATACACATTGAGTCGATAACAAATGCTCTAAACAAAGGGACAAAACAAAATGCAAATGCGAATGTGGGCAGAGGTTCTGTGTGACAAAGCTAAGCTCTTGAAAGTTATATGCACTCGATTCAGAATTTTTCTTCTCAGGTGAAGTTAAGATTTGATTAATAGTCTAGAGATAAACCATATTAATAACAACACTTCTTTAACTTGACTGTTACATAATACAAAAATCATCAAGCAAAATTATAGTGTTAGCATGAAATATAAATTTAGGAAATATTTTTAACTCTTCACTAATGTGTGAAGGTCAGAGTTGAAAAGCACTGCCAGTTAATACAAGGCATGACATTTCTACTACGTACTGAGAAGATCACTCATGCAAGCTGACTTGAAAATTATCATAGTTGCTCTTCTAAAAAAATTTTCTAAAACTATTTGGCTTAGTCACAGTTTTGATATATCTTACAGCTGCTAGGTGAAGAATGCACTTCACAAGACTCAAAGTCTACTGTAACAAATGAGTATACATCAGCTAATGTTCTGCATCCTATATATCTCATACAAAATTTTAATATAATATTCTAAATACAATGAATTGATTTTGAAAATACTTATACAATATTATATTTCAAAACCTAGCAAGTTAAACAATGAAGGTTGTGAGTAATTAATATTGATGTCTAGGCCTTTGCACTGCAGGTTATTTTCTACAATATCTGTGGCCCAAGTCACTGCAGCACGTAGCCGGCCAGATATTGATGTTGTTGATAATATTCTGCTATATCATCATCCTCTTCCACAGCTATTTATTCTGCTTCATCATCGCCACCTTGAACTTCCTTATCACAGTTGCTGTCATCTTTCAAATGTCTTCTTTTATAAAGTATCATACAAATCATAAGACTTGGTTCTCTTGAAAAAGTATTCTGATTACTAATCATCAGAAATTTTAACACTGAAAGAAACATATAGCAGCATTCCATTCTCAGGGATTTCAGGAACACAAATGCAGTATAAAAGGGTGTTCTTTTTGCTAGTTTTGTTGATTGATGATTTTCACAATGACACTTTCTTTGCTGCTGATCTACCTGCTCCCCTATGGCACTTATTTCTAGCACATAAAAAAAGTTCGGATTGGAATAATCTGGGTATAATGTCACTTTCTATGTTTACGTTAGCACCTCGTTTGGGAAATTACTCATTGCATTCAAAGAGAAATTCTATTGTAAAACATGTAAGCTTGGCAACATCTTAGTAGTTTGACATATTTCAGGATCTTTAGAATAGGTCAGTCATGTGTCTGAGTCATGTATTTGAGCATATTAACATTCTTAAAATAGTAAACACTGAGGAAGACATTTATATGGCCTTTCTTTTACATTATTTATTCTCTCCAAGATTGCATCTCTTTTGAAATTGCCTTATAAACACTTTGTTTCAATTCACATTTATCTTCTCCAGACTCATCAGTTACATACATCATAGAATATCTCTTGCCAAGCAGAGCTGGACAGAGCCAAGTGCTTCCTTTTAGTATTATTAACTTCTTAAAAGTATTTGGCTTCTATTTGTGCAATATCAACTTGAAGGTTATCGTGGCAATAATTTATTGCTTAACAAATTTCTGCAAGTGCAAAATGTAACCAGCAGATGCCCCAAGTGCATCAGCAAATCTTTCTAGAGAAGTTTACAAAGAGGGAATAATTGTTTTGTTTTGTTTTTCTTTCTTAGTTGCTTCTTTCTCTCTTTCTCAATATTCTCCACAGCACAACCTTCATTTTCTGCAGCATCTTTCATTTGTGTCACATTTATACAGGCTCCTAGTTTAGAGGTCTGTTTGCATTTGCAGCATCATGATTATCTTCCTCAACATTATGTTTGAAACCAAACTCAAGTGCTGTTCTCTACCTATGGATTTGTGAATTGTTTTGTAACAGGATGTATCAACCTGTCAGTATTGTTTTTAAATGATAATTGGATTTATTTTTCATGTGATTTTGGAGGAGTCTTCTTAAGTAGGGGGCAGGGAGTACCAAGATTAAGGCTGTCCATGTATTTAAAATATGCCTACACATTAGCTCTTTGAGATAACTCTACCACAAAACTGACTTTAAACTTGTCAGTGGCAAGGTGGTTTACCATTAAGTGGGTAGTGGCTGGAGAATTAGAGACAAAGAATGTATAGTGGTGAAAACACACACGAAGAAGCTTATTTCTGATTTGTCAGTTTCCCTTTTTAACATATATCTTCTTTCTTCCATCATTAAAGTCTACAATCAGTAATAACTATGTTTCAAGATTGTAAACTGGTGAAGTTGCAGAGTCCATTCAACATTATAACACTTAAAGTGATCGGCTTTTAATTAGCAGCTAATGCACCTCCTCAGAGAAGACTACTTCTACTTTAAGACCAATAATTTTCCTCTGAATGGTTCCCTATAACACCATGAATTTATCTTTAATTGCATTTTGCATACTGTAATGTACAAATTTTAATTTACTTTGTTTTCTTCATGACATGGTAAATTCCATGAGGACAACCATGACTCTCTTATTTACATACGTGTCTGTGGAATCTAGCAAAAATCCTTAATTAATATTTGTTGACTGGCTAACAAATTATG
Organism: Galeopterus variegatus; assembly: GCF_000696425.1. NCBI lineage: Eukaryota > Metazoa > Chordata > Mammalia > Dermoptera > Cynocephalidae > Galeopterus > Galeopterus variegatus. The sequence goes on from NW_007730608.1 coordinate 70,097, forward strand.
ATGCTGAAATAGGGTTTTTAAGATGTGAAGTAACCAAATATATATAAATGTCACTGTGGAGTAACCAGTAAAAATAGTTAAAGTTTTAATGGGACATGGCTAAATTACAGAATATGGTTTCTGACATGATGGAAGAAATATTATCCACACCAAAAAAGAAAAAAAAGAGCAAAATTTTACTTACTAAACCAAATTTTCTGCTCTAACAGAATGAGAGAATAAAGAATAGTTTAGAAAATACATGCATATCAAAATTCATAACTAATAAAGTTATTTTCACTATGAAGTGGAAGTTGAGATTTTCTGCTTCAATGAGGGGAGTAGTTTTAAGGTTGTAGGTTGAAGTTTCTGGAGAAAAAGAACAGAAAGTGACCAGAGCAAAATTTTACTTACTAAACCAAATTTTCTGCTCTAACAGAATGAGAGAATAAAGAATAGTTTAGAAAAATACATGCATATCAAAATTCATAACTAATAAAGTTATTTTCACTATGAAGTGGAAGTTGAGATTTTCTGCTTCAGTGAGGGGAGTAGTTTTAAGGTTGTAGGTTGAAGTTTCTGGAGAAAAAGAACAGAAAGTGACCCTAATAAGGCAACATTTATGTGGAGATATTAGAACCCTTGCACACTGTTGATGGGAAAGTAAAATGACACAACTGTTATGAAAAAAAGAATAGTACCTTCTCCAAAAATTAAAAATAGAACACCTGAAAAATTTTAAAGAGATGGACTTCTTTTCAAATGTGCCAGCACCAATGCAAGGACATGAGGATTATAAAAATTCAGGGAAATATGGCACTTCCAAAAAATAATGATAATAGATCTCCAATATTGGACCTTGAAGAAGTGGAGATCTATAAAATGACTGACAAAGAATTCAGAATAAATCTCTTACAGAAGTTTAGGGAACTCAAAGAAAATTTGGATAGAACATTGAGTAAAATTTGGAAAACAATTCATGAACAAAATAAGAAGTTTGTTTAAAAAAATAGATATCCTAAATGTAAACTGTACAGTAACTGATAAGAAAAATTTAATAGAAAGCCTCAACAGCAAACTTGATACAGCAGAAGAAAGAATAAGTGCACTCAAAGACAGGATATTTGAAATTATTCAGTCAGAGGGGGGAAATTAAAAAATAAAAATAAAAAGGAATGATGAAGGTTCTGGGGAATTATAGGATACCACCAAGCAAACTAAGAGTTACAGGGAAAAAAGTGTGAAAAAAAGTCCCAGAAATCATATTCAAGAAATTATTGGTTGAAAATATTCCAAGTGTGTGTAAGGATGACAAAATCAAGGTGCAGGAAGCTCAGAGGTCTCCAATACAATCCAACCCAGGTGTTCATCAAGACACATATTAATCAAATTATAAAAAATCAAAGACAAAGAAAGAATACTGAAGGCAAAAAAAATAAAATAAAATAAAATTATGTGTCACAGTCAAGGGATCCCCAAAAAGGTTTTAAGCAGATTTCTTTACCAAAATCCTGCAGGTCAGGAGAGTCTGTGATTATATGATCAAAGTGTTAAAGGAAAAACTTCCAATCAAGTATGCTTGCAGGGTATTGAATGGCCCCTTAAAGTCATTGAAGCTTAATCCCCAGTGTCACTGTCGGGGGTGGGAAAATCCTATTATATTGAAAAGTGGGGCCTTGAAGAGGTGGTTAGGTTTTAAGAACCATACCCTAGTTCATGGGCCTGGTTCAGAGGGCTTTAAAAGGAGAGCACATGAGAATCTCTGTCTCTGTCTCTATCTCCCTGCTCTACCATTTTCTGCAATGTGAGACCCCTGCATCACTGAAGCCATCAGCAAGGAAGACTCTTACCAGATGTATTCCCCAGACTTTAGATTTTCCAGACTCCAAAACTGTAAACAATATCTTTCATATTCTTATAAATCACCCAGATGCAGGTATTTTGTTATAAACAACAGAAATGTACTAATACAATACTTCACCCACAAAAGCTGTCCTTCAGAAGTAAGGAAGAAATAAAAACTTTCCTAAACAGAAGTTAAGGGAGTTAATCAGCACTAGGCTTACCTTACAGGAATTGCTATAAGGAGTTCTTTAAGCCAAAACAACAAGCTGATAATAAATTTTTAAAAAATATGAAAGTGGAAAACTTAATGGTATGTTATATATAGTCATACTCAGAATTCTTTAATACTATAAGAATGATGTTTAAAGCAATTTTATCCTTACTTTGAGGGTTAAAAGATAAAACAATTAAAAAAAAAGCTACTATAAAGTGTTAAGGGATATAAATTCCAAAAAGAAATGTATTTGACATTAAAATCATAAAAGTTCAGGGGAAAATAGTGAAAGTGTAGAGTTTTTGTATGTATGTAACTAAAGATAAGTTTTTATTAGCTTAAAGTAGCCTGTTACAGGGATAAGAAGTTTTATTTTCCCTCATTGTAACCACAGAGCAAAGAGCCACAGCAGTTAACTAAAATATTTTTAGAAAAGGATTTAAAATATTCCAGAAAAGAAAATTATAAACCACAAAAGAACACAGCAAGAAAAGAAAAAAAAATCAAAGTACCTGCAAAAAATCAGAAAACAAATTACAAAATGGCAATTGTAAGTCCTTTCCTATCAGTAATTAACTTGAATGTAAGTGAATTAAATTCTACAATCAAAAGATACAGTGATGTGGCTGAATGAATAAAAATAATTGAAAAATCTAATCATATGCTGCCTACAAGAGACTCATATTACTAGTAAGGACAAACATAGAATGAAAATAAAGGAATAAAAAAAGATATTCCAAGCAAATAAAAATCAAAAGAGAGCATGGGAGACTATATCTATATCAGAAAAAGCAGACATTAAATAAAAAAGAGACAAAGAAGGTTATTACATAATGATAAAGGAGTCAGTTCCCCAAGTTGACCAAGCAATTTCAAATATATCTGAAATGACATTGGAGAACTTAAATACATAAAGCAATTATTAAGTGATCCTAAGGGAGAAATAGACTACAATACAAAAATAATAGGGGGCCTCAATACCTCAATACCCCACTTTTAAGAATGGACAAATCATCTAGAGAGTAAAACAATAAGAAAGCACTGGACTTGAGTTACAATTTAGATTAAATGGACTTAACAAATATATACAGAAAATTTTATCCAACAGAAGCAGAATATACATTTTTCTCAAGTTCACATGGAACATTCTCCAGGATAGATCATATGTTACATCATAAACAAGTCTAAACAAATTTGTGAGGATTGCAATCATATTAAATATCTTTTGAGATTACAATATAATGAAAATATAAATCAATAATAGGAGAATTCTTAGTAAATAAACAAATATGTGGAAACAAACAACATGGGTAACAGAAGAAATCAAAAAGGATATAAAATATACCTTAAGACAAATGAAAATAGAAACACAACATAACAAAACTGATGGAATGCAGCAAAAATGGTCCTAAAGAGAAATTTATAGCAGTAAACACCTGATCATAAAATAAGATCTAAAACAATCTAATGTGACACCTCAAGACAACAGAAAAGGAAGAACTGAGTCCAAAGTTAGAAGTAGAAAAGAAGTAACAAAAATCAGAGCAGAAATAAATTAAAATAAAGACAAAAATATTAAAGATAACAAAACTAAAAGTTACTTCAAAAAGATGAAAAAAATCAACAAACCCATAGCTAGACTAAGAAAAAAGAGAGAAGACTCAAATAAGTAAAATTAGAAAGAGGAGACATTATAAATACTACCACAGAAATAGAGAGAATCATAAGAAACTATTAAGAACAATCACATGTCAACAAACTGGGCAATGTGAAAGAAATGGATAAATTTCTAGACACACACAACTTAACAAAATTGAATCATAAGGATATTGAAACTCTGAACAGATCTATAATGAATAAGGAGTTTGAATCAGTAATAAAAAGTATCTAATCAAATAAAAGCCCAGGACTGGACAGATTCACTGCTAAATTCTACTGATTGTTTAAAGAATAACTGGGATACCTTTACTCTCAGGTTTATTGCAGCACTATTTACAATAGCCAAGAGTTGGAACCAGCCCAAATGTCCATCATCAGATGAGTGTATAAAGTAACTGTGGTATATCTACACAATGGAATACTACTCCACTAAAAACAGAATGAAATACTACCTTTCACAATTACATGGATGGATGTAGAGAAAATTATATTAAGTGAAACAAGTCAGGCACAGAAAGAGAAATACCACATGTTCTCACTTATTTGTGGGAGCTAAAAATAAATAAATAAATAAATAAATAAATATGCAAACTAATGAATGGTGGGGGTGAAGAAGACACCACAGTCACAAAAATTACTTGAAATTGTTAAGACAAGTGAACAGATATGATGTAGATGGGTGAGGAGGGGAATGGAAGGAGAATAGGAATGGGTAAAGGGACACGGAAATCAACTACAGTGTATATTGAGAAGTTAAAATTTAAAAAATAATAATAAAATAAAATAGAATAAATAAATAAATAGAGTAATTAAAACAAAGTCTTCTCAAACTTTTCCAAAAATCAAAGTGAAGGAAATATTTTGAAACTTATAAGTCCAGCTTTATTCTGATACCAAAGCCAGACAAAGTCAGTAGAAGAAGAGAAAACTATAGGCCAATATCACTTATGAACATAGATGCAAAAATTATCAATAAAATATTAGCAAACAAAACTCAACAGCACATTTAAAAACAAATTCCATGATCAGGTGGGATTTATCCCTGGGGTACAAGGATGGTTCAGCATACAAAAATCAATAAATGCGGAACACCATATCAACAAAACAAAAAAGAAAACCTTTATATGATCTTTCAGTAGATGCATAAAAAGCATTTGACAAGATTTAACATTCTTCCATGATTAAAACTCTCAATAGATTGGGTATAGAGGGAAGGTAATTTAACACAATAAGCTCCATGTATTGCAAAGCCAGAACTCACATCATTCTCAGTGGTAAAACATAGAAAGCTTTTCTTCTAAAATAAGGGACAAGACAAAGATCCCCATTCTCCCCACTTCTTTTCACCATAGTACTGGAAGTCCTAGCCAGAGCATTTAGAAAAGAAAAATAAATAAAAGTCATCTTAACAGGGAAAAAAGAAGCAAAACNGATCAGGTGGGATTTATCCCTGGGGTACAAGGATGGTTCAGCATACAAAAATCAATAAATGTGGAACACCATATCAATAAAACAAAAAAGAAAATCTTTATATGATCTTTCAATAGATGCATAAAAAGCATTTGACAAGATTTAACATTCTTCCATGATTAAAACTCTCAATAGATTGGGTATAGAGGGAAGGTAATTTAACACAATAAGCTCCATGTATTGCAAAGCCAGAACTCACATCATTCTCAGTGGTGAAACATAGAAAGCTTTTCTTCTAAAATAAGGGACAAGACAAAGATCCCCATTCTCCCCACTTCTTTTCACCATAGTACTGGAAGTCCTAGCCAGAGCATTTAGAAAAGAAAAATAAATAAAAGTCATCTTAACAGGGAAAAAAGAAGCAAAACTGTCTCTACTTGCTGATGACATGATCTAATACATAAAAAAAACCCTAAAGTCTCCACCAAAAAATTATTAGAACTGATAAACTAGTTAGCAAAATTGTAGTATAAAAAATAAACATATAAAAATCAGTAGCATTTCTGTATACTAATAAACTATACAAAACGGAAATTAAGAAAACCATTCCATTTACAATAGCAATAAAAAAGTAAAATATTTAGCTGCAAATTTAACGAAGGGATAAAAGATCTAAATACTGAAAACTATAAAATACTGATAAAAGAAATTGAAGAAAACATAAAAAAGTAGGAATATATTTCATGTTTATGAGTTGGAAGTATTAACATTGTGAAAATGTCCATGTTATACAAACTCATCAACAAATTCAATGCGATCCTCATCAAAATTTGAACGTCATTTTTTCCAGACAAAGGAAAACAATTTTTAAATTTTTATGTTCAAAAGGCTCCAAATAGCCCAAATAGTCTTGAGCAAAATAAAGAAAAAGAAAGCATTGGTGGCATCACACTCATCACCCTCCCTTTTCCAAAACACACTAGGAAGTGGTTGTAATCAAAACAGCATGTGATTGTGATAAAATAGCAAACAGCATGGTACTGGCATAAAAACAGACACACTGACCAGTGGAACAAGATAGAAAAGCCAGAATTAAACCCATTTTCATTTACAGTGAATTGATTTTCAACAAGTTGCCAAGAACACACAATGAAAAAAGGAGAGTCTCCTCAATAAATGGCATTGGGAAAACTGGATGTATACATGCAGAAGAATGTAATTGATTTTTATCTCACACCATTTACAAAAATCAACTCAAATGGATTAAGTGCTTAAATATAAATCCTGAAACTGTAAAACTAGTAGAAGAAAACATAGGAGGCATCTATACAACCTTGGTCTGGACATTTTCTTTGCAGATGTCCCAAATGCACAGGCAACAAAAGCAAAAGTAGACAAATAGAATTGCAGTGAGCTAAAAATGTTCTTCACATCAAAGGTAAGTAAGTATAAAGATAACCTACAGAATGAGAGAAAATATTTTCAAGCATACATCTGATAAGTGATTAATATCCAAAATATACAAGGAGCACAAACAACTCAATATCAAAAAAATGAATAACCAGATTTAAAAAATGGGCAAAGGGGCCGGCCCAGTGGTACACTCGGTAGAGTCCTGCGCTTGGGAGTGCAGTGGCCCTCCCGCCGAGGGTTCGGATCCCACATAGAGACCGGTCCGCTCACTGGTTGAGCGTGGTGCGGGCGCGACACTGAGTGTTGCGATCCCGTTGCCGGTCACGAAAAAAGACAAAAAGGAAAAAAAAAATGGGCAAAGGACTGACAGACATTTCTCAAAAGAGAACATACAAATGGTTCAATGCGTACATAAAAAACACAACATCACAAATCATTAGGGGGAAATGCAAATCAGAACTACAGTGAGTTAGCACTTCACAACTGTTAGATGGCTTTTATCAAAAAGATGAAAGGTAAGTGTTGGTGAGGACATGATAAAAAGGGAAATCTTGTATATTGTTGGTGGGAATGTAAATTAATACAGTTGTTATGGAAAATTGTATGAATGATCCTAAAAAAAGCTAAAAACAGAACTACCATATGATCCAGTAATTCCACTTCTGGGTATATATACAAAGCAATTGAAATTAATATGTCAAAGGGATCACACCCATGTTCATTGTAGCATTATTCAGAATAACCATATCAATCTAAGTGTCCATCGACAAATGAATGTAGTATGCACACACAACTGAATACTATTCAGCCTTAAAAAAGATGGAAATGTTGTCATTTGTGACAACACAGATGAACCTGGAGAACCTTATGCTATGTGAAATAAGCCAGACACACAAGGACAAGTATCACATGCTCTCACTTATACATGGAATCTAAGAAGTTGAATTCATAAAAGTAGAGAGTAGAATGATGGTTACCAAAGGCTGGATTGGGTGGAGAGGAAGAAAATGTAGAGGTGTTAGTCAAAGGGGAAGAATTTCAGAGAGACAGAAGAAGTCAGCTTTGAGATCTATTGCACAGAAGGGTGAGTATAGTCAATAATAACATACTACATTTTTCAAAGTAACTAAGGTAGTAAATTTTCAAGCATCCCACCATAAAAACTGATAGGTAAGTGAGGCAATGAATATGTTATTTAGCACGATTTAATTTTTCACATTGTGTGCATATATTAAAACATTACATTGTACCTCATAAATGTATATGATAACAATTTCTCAATTAAAATATTAATAAAATAATTAAAAACACAATTACCATATGATTCAGCAATTCCACTTTTGGATATATTTCTAAAAGAAATTAAATCAGGATCTCAAGATATCTGTACATCCATGTTCATTGCAACATTTGTCAGAATATCTGAAATGATGAAAAAACGTAAATGTCAATTGACAGATGAATAAAGAATATATGTTATATACATACAATGATAAATTATTCAGCCTCAAAAAGGTAAGGAATTTTGCCACATGCAACAACATGAACTTGGAGGACATTTTGCTATGTGAAATAATCCAGTCACAGAAGGACAAATACTGCATGATTCCACATATATAAAACATCCAAAATAGTCATACTCATTGGAACAGAGAGTAGAATGGTGGTTACCAAAGCCTGAGATAAAGGAGAAATGAGGAGTTGCTATTCAATGTATACATTTTCAGTTATGTATAGTGAATAATTTCTAGAGATGTGTTGTACAATATTGTACCTATAGCTTACAACACTATTGTTCACTTAAAATTTTGTTGAGGGTAGATCTCATGTTAAGTGTTCTTACCACAATGAAAAAATAATAATAATAACAGCATTTACAATGATGTTGTCCAGGCCTTTCCTATGGGAATTGTTAAAGAAATTAAGGCATTTAGATTAATAAGGTTTTGAGGCATTGAGTTTAAAATAAATGAGGAAAGAACTGTTGTGTACCACAGTTTTCATCACATTAATAAGATGCAGTAGATTGTGAATCTCCAAGAGGCAAATGTTACATCTACATTTGCTATGTGCATTAGTCCATTTCTGTTGCTTATAACAGAATACCTGAAACTGGGTAGTGGATAAGAAAAAAGAGGGTTTTTTCTTACAATTTCAGAGGCTGGAAAGTCCATGGTCCAAGGGGCACATCTGGTGAGGGCCTTCGTCTGGGTGGTGACTCTCTATAGCAACTCAGGGTATCACATTGTAAGAAAATGGCATGAGCAAGAGTGAGCTAACCTTCTCACTTGCTCTTCTTATAAAGCCATCAGAACCAGGCCCGTTACTCCATGAATGGCTTGAACCATTCACAAGGGCACAGTCCTCACAATCTAACCACCTCTTAAAGGCCCGTCCTTTCAAATATCATAATCAGATTTCCCACTCTCCGACTACTGTTGGAATGGAATGTCAAGCTTCAGTGAGTCTTGGAAGGACATTCAATCCACAGCACTATGCTTACATAAAAACATATTCCTCAAAGTTTATGTACAGCATGGAAACAATCTAAGTTAAAATTATTAACATAAAAAAATAAAATTCAGAAATCAATATAAAAACAATAAGAATTTATTAAAATAGAATAAAATTCAGAACGATGATAACTTCATTAACGAGAAGCCAGATGGGTAAGAAAAAGGTGGTTATACATTTATGTAAGTTATTACCAAGACTTGAGATTTTTTTGTATGTGGTGAGTTCATGATTACCTTTCACATTTAAATAAATATGAGATTAAAAAACTAAATAAAGTTAATACATGAAAGAAGTCTAGACATAGATCTATGCCAATAGTGTTATGAAACAAAGATTAAGAATTATTCAAATATGTGCATATACAGTGAAAAAAGTAATTAAAATAAAATAAAATAAGAAAACAATTTTACTTTCAGAAAGAATTGTGTGTATGTGTGCTCTGATCAAATCACTTTAAATGATTTTCTTAGATTTTGTTGAATTTTTCATCTATTTCTTCAATGGTTCTAATTTAGAAAATTATGTGTTTGCTTACCCTATTTCTTTCTTCCTGCTGGGTCCATTTATATGTGTCTTTATCATTAGTTTTATGATTTATTAAGGCTTAGAACTGGCAATTGGGTTACACTTTGTGGTATAGGTCTGGAACTCAACTCAGAGCAAATATTTCTACCACCATGCATTGTTGATGCAGCATCAGTCAGGCTGCCCACTCCCTTGCCCATAGACCATAATGACTTTTGAAGGATCCAGTTCAATGCTTTAGCTCTTTCTTGGACTTCTGGAGCAAAAGAAAGACAAGAACTATCTCTTGGGTCTGATGCCAACCTTATGAATGGAAGTTTACAGATTTCTGCTTATCAAACTCTTCCTGGGGATAGTACCTATAACCTTGGTCCTTTCTGATGATGGTCTTCAAGCTCTTGCAGATTCCATAGGGAAGTAAAGCCTTCACAGCTCTCCTCACTAAAGCTCTGCATGACCTTTATTTCAACCCAACTTCCTGCTGAGCCAAAAGCCACATGCCTTGGAAAAGGTAGATAGAAGATGAAGGGAGTGAGGAATGTGACACAGATGGAAATGCACTGCTCATATCTCCTGCTTCAAGGAGTGTAGTTGACTGATAGCATCAGATATTGCCCTTCCGGATCCACTACTGCCTTCCAGCAGGTTATGCTTCCCCATTCAACCTCACCTACACCTGCTTCTACGTAGTGGATGAGAAAAGCTAGGGAACCTACTGAAGGCCCGCTCTTTTAGGAAACAGGTCTTTTCTAGTGGGCACATATGGTTTGATACTCCCTATCTGCCTCTTCAATTTTCCTAGAACTGCATTATGCATCCCAATATTCTTCCTGTGACATTACAGGTGCTGGACTGCAAGGTTTCCCTGCCTACTCCTATACTCTACCCTTTATCCTTCACAGACATTTCAATAAATCTCACACATGTATGAGCCTGTCATGGTGTCTGCTTCTCAGATGATCCCAAGTGACACAATGGAGAAGCAAGATTTATATGCAGTACCATTTTCTCAGAATCTTTAGTTTGGCTACAATATTACATTGCATCAAAATCATAACTCACTATGACAAATTAGTGTTTATCCTAAGAATGTGAAAAATTCACCAATGTAATCCATTTCAGCAACAAAGTTACCAGATGTTCATAATGTTAGATACTGAAAATGCTTTTGATAAAATTTAGTAACTATTTCTGACAAAGACACAGACTAGAAAAAGGTTATATAAATATAGTAAAGTCTATTTACTGAAAGACAACAAAATATTCTAAATAGCAAAGCTCTGAAAGCAATCCAATTAAAAATGTGAGCTTATTATAGATACCTATTATGACTGAATTTCTGTATGTGCCTCAACGTGATCAATGGAGCATGCCTACAGGAATATTTAGGGATATAGTGTATAAGGACTGTTGGTAAGACATGATTGTTGTGCAGATTATCATTTCTTCTCTCCTAGGAATCATGTAAAGTAACAAGAAAAATAAAGGTAATTGCAGTCTCTATGTTCACTGAAACTTGAGGTCGAATGTGATTTACAGATTCTGGCATGTAAAAGTTACTAAAATCAATTGAGCCTTTGTAGATGTCATCCAAGAATAAGTGTGGAGGTTATTTAGTTTGCCCAGAAGTGGCAGATCCTAGGATGTACTGCAAAAATATACTCTCCACAAGTAAAGGAATCATCCTGAGGGGTGAGCACTATATCTCTTATTTCTAATAACCACATATGTAACTTCAATGGATTGAGGACAGGTAGAATATCTTCACAGAGAGATGAAAAGAGGAATCATGGAAAGTGGAGAGTATCAAGGGACCTCAGCAGGAAAGTACTTCTAGTGTCAAAAAAGTACATGTCCTGAATTGAATGTGCTCACTGTGAAAGGAAGAATTCCATTTTGCAGTGGCTTTTGATAAAGCTGAAAAGTTCAGGGTTGATAGAAAAAACCCTCTAGATTCAACTTTGTTCATGGAAACACAGGAGATGGAGTTTCAAAGAACACACAGAAAAGGTTTATTTGTAGGATACTATTTGTCTCAAGAAGTTTGGACTCTGACCTCTCCATTTCAAACAGGAAACCACTGCAAATTATTAGTCTAAGTTCTCCAGACAGACAGAACCAATAGGATATGTTTATAAATATATGAGAGGGGATTTATTATGGATTTGGTTCAAGTCATTGTGAAAGCTGAGGTGTCCCACGATAGGCCATCTGCAAATGATGCCTGTAGGGCAGCTCAGTCCAAGTCCCAAGGCCTCAGTACTAAGGAAGCCAATGGTGTCCTTGTTGTAAGTCCTGGAGCACCCAAATCGAAGAGTCTTGAGCTTTGATGTCCATGAACAGGAGAGCAGAGTGTATCCCAGCTCCAGCGGATAAAAAGAGTAATTCACCTTTTTCCTTCTTTTTGTTCTCTCTGGGCCCCTAGGAATTGGATGGTTCCTGCCCATATTGAGGGCAAATCTTTCCAACCCAGTTTCCTCAGGCTCTCATGCTAATCTCTCCTGGAAACACTCTCATAGAAACACCTAAAAATATAGCTTTACCAGGTTTCTCAGTATTTCTTAATCAAATCAAGTTTTCATCTAGAATTAACCATCACAACAGCATATGTTAGAACACTGTTATAATATTGCTATTAGAGCAATTTGGAAAATAGAAATAAAATTTTTATATTTTCAAAGTATTATTTAAATATAAAAGGCTTTTCAGAGTAATTGTTAAACAAATATTCTGTCATGAACTAATGCACACACCCCCATAAATTTGTAATCATACTTATTAAGGAAGATCACAAAGCAGAAGTGAAAGAAGAGAAGAAATAATTCTAAAAAAAAAATTAACAACCTATCAGTACATGAAACAAACTGTTAGTTAGGATCTAGGTAAAAACTGTAGGAAAAATAAAGCCATTTGATAATTGAACATGAAATTAGAAGTGATAGAAGGTATAATCCATCAAAGGAAATAACAGTGACACAGAGAATAGATAATACAAAACTGTCTGAAATACAGTTAAAATTATTTTGAAAAAGAATTTTAAAGTGACAATACATTTTTAAAAGACTTCGAGGAAATGTACTTTCTGTATTTTCTTGGTAAGAGTGCAAGTTAGTACATCTATAGCAAGCAATATCATAACATACTGTACCTAATAAGTTACAAAAATATACCCTTTAATCAAACAATTCCACCTCTGAGAATATATCACACAGATATACTCTCAAGATTACTATTCATTACAACCTTGTTTGTAATGGCAAAATAGTGAAACCCAACTGATTAAATGGGTTAAATAAATTATTATATGTTCATACAATGGGAAATTTTTTACTTCTAAAAATGGTTGATGAATGACTTGATATTCTGAAATAGAAAGACTTCTTCCATATTTTTTAAGTAAAAGAAAAACTATTCAAGGTAATGAATAGTATAAGTAATTACTACCTTTGCTAGAAAATAAGGAGAAAATCAGAATTTCTATACCTATTTACTTATACATACCTAAAGACACTGTGGACAGATTCATAACAATCAGTGAAGGTAAGGTGGCAGACAATTGGGTAGAAATGTGACAAGATTTAATATTCCCTATTCAGCATTTTTAATTTTGACTTATATGATTACATTCTGTATGTGAAAAGAAGCTAAGGAAAAAATACAAAGGTAACAAAATTTAAATAAGGGATAATATGGGGTAGTTTTGTAGTAAAGTGACAATCTTTATTATAAATATAAATGAGCTTTATAGAGGCAATTTGACCTTGAATAAAGTAGATGAATTTGGAATAAATCTTGAGGGAAAAACTATAGGAATTTTGGATGTTTTCATTTATTTCTTCAACAAATATTTACTGAGCACTTCACATGTGCCAAGAATATTTAAAGGCACTGGTCATTGGATGTTAGCAGTGATGTGGAGAAGATATAAAGGGTAACTTTAGAGATATTAGCATAAACTTTTGGAAAAATGGAAGTGCTATATGCTGATGAGAAATGTCAGCACAGGAAGAACTTGAGGAGAGAGATCCAGTTTGAATATTTATTTTGTGATGTCTTTTTGACCTTTAGGTGAAGATGTTAAGTGAAGAGCTGAATGAATTAGTGTGTGTGTGTGTGTGTGTGTGTGTGTGTGTGTGTGTGTATTTTTTTTTTTTTTCAAATTTAAAAAATCTGTTTGACTTTCAGGAAACTTGTTTCTGAATGTATGGTAAGACATGTTATGTTCCTCTATGGAAAAATCTTGATATTTTAAAAATGATAAATCTACTTCTAATTGATCTATAAATGCAATTCGGCCCTAATAAAATCACATTTTCTTTTTAATGGAATGGAGTTAAAAAAAATTATTATAGACAATTTAGAAAGTAAAATTTGTAAAAATAGTTAAGAAATGCTAAAAAAAATTGCAGATATTAAAATGTTACAAAATTGCACTTTTTAAAGCTATCTGGAGTAAGTACAGAAACAGTCAAAAAGTTATTTCATGTAATGTTATCTCACAATCTTTAGTCAAAGAGTGAATTTTGAGGGAATTGAGTAGGTTGTGAGCAGTCAAAGCAATTAATCTTTTCTTTGAATACTTCTATTTCTCTTTGTTTAGTAAAACTATCTTTGCTGGCAAAACCCTCAAAACATCCCAGCTTTCTGGCAGTGTACAACTTCATTTTGGCTGTTTCCTATGCACTAAGGACATAAATCTAAATCATGTCAGATTTCTCTCCTTTCTGTAGCTTACCACACTAGACATGAATTTTTACTCCAAATACTGGTAATTATCATATTTAAAATGGATTCCAAATGATTGTAATACATCTGCTTCATGGTTCACCTTTTGGCTCCAGCCTCTGTTGTCTAGCTTGGGAAATATTGGAAGATCTTGCCAACCTGTGTCATACATTTCATCCAGTCCTTTTTGTAGTATGTATTTTTTTTTTAATTCCTGAAGAATTGTGGTATATGGATGGAATTTTTAAGTAAACAATACAAATTCAAGGTTTATATTATTTTTAATATGACATTGGCTATTTTATAAAAATTTTTAAGGAGATAAGATATATATGTTTATTCATATTTCCATGTTTTTTCTTATATCTTTACAAAGAAAAAAACTAAAATAAAAAAACAAAACAAAAAAACTCACAAAAATGCAAAAATCTTGTATTCTTTAATTTTTATTATCCTACACCACTACCTTTAAAATAAGGTGTAAATAACTTAAAGAAATTAATAAGTTAATAAATTAACTTTTTATTAGTTTATTGAAAATAATAGATGTCCTAATAACTAAAAAATTAAAATGTTTATTTTATTGTGGATCTAAAAGTTATACAGAAACATTCACAAATTTAATGTACATGTTAATAAATTATTGTAGCTTTTACATTCATTAAGGTACATGTTAATTAATGTACACATTAATAATTTATTATAATTATACATCCTCTCAGTTTAGAAATACAGCATTTCCAGCACTTCAGGATCCCAGGTCTCCTGTGTTCTCTTTTCAAATCACATTCCCCTCACTGTCGAGAGCCCTCCTGCTATAGGGAACGGCATAGGAGCATGAGGAGCTACACCCCTTGTTCAACTAGGCTGCAGGGGGTCCCATGGATGTGTCACAGCTCCATGGAATTTCCTATTTGTTCACTTTTGGTTGCTTGACAAGGCTTCCCAGAATTAAACAGCCTAACTTTTTGGCTTGGCATGGCTTTGGGAAATTCCGAGGGCCCTGGAGTTTCTCAAAGGACATGTTAAAATACATCAAAATTAACTGGTTTATTTAAAGAGCATTATCAGTATGAAATGTATCTTTGATGCATGTTCCCAGTATGGGTTGGCTTGATTTAATTTTGTTGTTGAACTTTCCTGTTAGTGGTGTGTGCATTGACTCATAATTTTAGAATAACTGGCTCTATAGTTGTGATCATACTCTTGTGTGTGTGGAATGAAGTTATTGTGTTAAATTTTTATAAATCCACGTCTCCTAGGGAGATAGTGGGTCTGAGTGCAGTGGTGTTTTCATTATAGAGATAAATATGTAAAATAGTACAAGAATATAAACAAGTTTTGATATTAACAGGTTTGTTTTAGATTAGTTTATAATTTAGAATCATTTAACAGTAATAGAGATTTATTGTTATATTTTATTATATAGAATCATGATATAAGTAATATGATTTTAGTTGGTTAAAAATTAGCATAGTTTATATAAACATAAACATTATTAAATTGTTAAACATAAGTATGAATAATATTAAATAAAAATTTAGAATGTAAGTTTACATATAAGTTAAGAAGGTTAAGAATTATGGTTCAAACTAAAAGTCTGATGCTCTTTAAAGCCAAGCATGCTGTTATTGTATAGTTTACTGGCCACAAGCCACAGACTTTGGGGTGAACTATTGATGCATGAGTGGGTGTTTTGACGTCAAAGCATGAGTGCTTTAGAACATTTTGACCTTTTCAATAGAAACAAAATAAAAAATGTTTTGATTAAAAGATAAATCATTATGTAAAAGATTAAGTAAAAAATATAAATAAAGCAACATTCATGTGCTGGTTGTCAACACTTACACTAGACATCTGTGGTCCATGTCTTTCTTTTTTCACCAAATCCACCCCACCTACTCAGGTCCAACGAATCCTGCAGAGCTAGTCTCTGGCACCCCACTTTTTTCCTAGTTATTGCTATAATCACTTTCTCTGTATATTTAAACTTATACTGCCTCTCTAATTATACATAATTACAAATCTTTTGGTCATATTTTGTTCTTTTTATAAATGTAAGTGTACATTACATTTTTTAATGAAAGTTTACTGAAGATAAATCCTCTCAACCTTTGCTTGTCTCAAAAGTATGTCTACTTTGTCTTTATTTTTGAGGGATTTTCTTTTATGTTATAGAATTTCAGATTTTTTTCTTCTTCATTCTTTTGAAGGTGTGATTCCATTGTTTCTGGCTTTTATTATTTTTGATGAGTTATTAGCCATTGTTTTTACTGTTGTTTCCTAAATTTAAGAAGCCCTCCCACCATCTGATCTTAAGATGCTATCTTTGTCTTTAGTTTCAATAGTTTTTCTGTACTATGTCTAGGTCTGTTTTTGTTCATATTTATCTAATTTGAAATATGAGGATTATACTTTTTTCTAAGAATGCCATGAAGTACTTGATTCTTTTTTTGTATACATAAATTCACAGACATGCAAAAATCTATTGCATAAGCATTTATTCCTGGCCTAACAGCAGTTTCAATGTGCTATTTTTTAATTAAATTTTTGTGCAGAAAAGAATCATCTCTGCATCTAGGGTATTCAAAACCTGGGCATTACAAAAAAGGCCTATCTTCATGATTGCCCCTGGGCTGGCTCCTGGGTTATGAGTGCTAAGCCCTTAAATACTGTGCCTAATATGATTTTGTTTTTGGTATGCCTGAGGTCTTGGACCAAGAATTACCAATTTGATCTGATAGTTAATGATAACTTGTGATTGATGGTGAGCAAATGTTTTTGCTCTGGGGTGCTGGAGCTTGAGTAG
>NW_007730608.1:87796-89510 GCF_000696425.1 Galeopterus variegatus
TATATATTTTGCTTAATCTGTATCCTTTCTTTGTAATAAACTGTTACAACATTATAACAGTTTTGCTCAGAAGCTTCTTGCAAATCCTTGTGACTACGGGTGGTCTTGAAATCTCCCAACCCAAATATAAAATCTATTTTTTTTGGGGGGGTGGGTTCATGCTTCACTCATCAAGCTATATGATTCTAATGCATATAAAATTAAGATTACAAATAAATTATTAGCAAATAGGTTATGGTTTCCATGAATTAAAAATAAAGCTTAAAGCATAGCTACCATCTGAGTGATTTTTTTTTTCTAAGCAACATGACAATGGCTTTAAATGATAAAGTGCTCTTTATTTCTATGAGGTAAAAATCCATAATGTGATTACCCCATTTAATAAATTCAAAAAATTAGATCACTTCCCAAATAGTAGTATCTTTAGACAGAACTGACTTCTGAGTCTTTGATTTCAGTAATTATTCTAAGTTGTACCTGATAGAATGCAACTCAGAATATTGATTTTAATAATGTCAACACATTTGAATTACAAAGCATGATTTTCAATGATATTTAGTGTTAACTTGTCATTTAAACACCAAGTTATTAAACTTTAATTTTGTTTATTTGCTTTACATATAATATTTAGTTGTTATGGATTATTCAGTAGCCATGCCTTCTGCAAAAGAGTGCTGTAGCAAGAAA
The DNA here is from genome assembly GCF_000696425.1 of Galeopterus variegatus. Classification (NCBI taxonomy): domain Eukaryota; kingdom Metazoa; phylum Chordata; class Mammalia; order Dermoptera; family Cynocephalidae; genus Galeopterus; species Galeopterus variegatus. The sequence goes on from NW_007730608.1 coordinate 88,484, forward strand.
AGGAGTGGGTATAAAAAAATGTAAAAAATAAAATTGTTCCTCATTATTTAAATGAATTTACTAGTAGAATTTGTATTTTAATATGAGGGTACTTCAAAAAGCTTGTGGAAAAATCAAATTAAAAGATACTGTGGGCCGGCCCGGTGGCGCACTGGAGAGTGCGCCGCTTGGGAGCGTGGCGGCGCTCCCGCCAAGAGTTCGGATCCCATGTGGAGACCGGTTCCTGCTCACTAGCTGAGCGCGGTGCGGCACAACACCGAGGGTTGCGATCCCGTTGCCGGTCCCTGGTACGGGCGCAACACCAAGGGTTGCGATCCCATTACCGGTCAGTAAAAAAGACAAAAAGAAAAAAAAAAATACTGTGAATCTTTCCATGAACTTTTTGAAATACCCTTGCATATATTAGCATATAAATACATACATGCACAGAATTAACGGTTGATAATCTGATTTATAAGTATTTCAAATTAACCTTTGTTTCTTACGCAATAATAAAATTGGTGCTTATGTTATCTTGTTTGCTATTTATTTCAGAGTAACAATTTTGTTTATAGCTATACAGTAGAAAGATTTAGAAAATAAACATCAATTTCTTGCCCCTAAGATTCCATGACTTAGATGAGCTGTTAAAAAATATATATATACTAGTTCAGCTTTTCTTAGGTAACTGTTACCTTGCTTTTTTTAAGAAAGGGATTCTGGTCATTTCCAGAAAGAATTCTGGATTGAGAACTTATTGAGGTAAAATAACTAAAAATTAAAAAAAAAAGCTTCAGGCGAGAAGCATATGGTTTCACACACATACACCATAACCCACAAATCTCTAAAGCCGAATAACATAAAAAAATAGTGTTTTTGATTTTGTTGGTCTCCTCTTTTACAATGATCTCCTCCTTTGGTACATAAAACTTATAGCTGAACTTTTGCTAAGTCTTTTTTTTTTTTCCTTTTTGTCTTTTTTACTGACCGGTAATGGGATCGCAACCCTCGGTGCTGTGCCCGCACCGCGCTCAGCCAGGGGGCGGGA
>NW_007730608.1:90293-92042 GCF_000696425.1 Galeopterus variegatus
GAACCCTCAGCGGGAGCGCCACCGCGCTCCCAAGCGGCGCACTCTCCCGTGTGCCACCGGGCCGGCCCTTGCTAAGTCTTTAATGAGCTAAATTTACTCTGATTGCAATTGAACTTCTCTTGACCCCAAATAAAACTGATTATTTTTTTAAAGTATAGGGATATAAAGACGGTTATTTTCTTTCCCAGAACTTGAATCTCAACTGCCAGTACTACTTAATTTTCAATTTCCTAATCCCAAATTACCAAAACCAAAACTACACAGTTTAGAGAAACTGTGTAGCCAAGTTAACATCATTTTTTATTTATTTATTTTTTTCTATTAAAAAAAGCACCGTTTGGGGTGCCTATATTCAAGCTATTTAAAGCTATGAATAAATATTCTAATTAATATAATACTCTTATAAAGTACCTAAACAAAAAGGTATGTATCATCTGGTTTTTGACACAGAAATGGATCTCACAGATATATAATTTATCTAGAAGTAATTAAAACATCCTTATAAGTGCAACTTTATTTTATTGTTTGGTACGTTAATCTAAGAAATTTAAAATAGCAAAATTGTAATTTGGTGTAATTTTTATAGTAATTGCTTTATTTTGCTTTATTTATATTTATGTATTTTTTATCAAAAGACAGATTGTTCGATACAGTAGCTTTTCTTTGCTCTATAACAGTCTCCAGAAAAGAGCTTGTGCTAGTTCTATACTGCATGAGAACAACTTTCAAATTACTTCTCAGTTCTATTAGACCACATGGCCCCTCCTTATAACAAGTATATTTAGTGTTCCCTTTACTGAAATAAAATGCTTAGAGGTTATAACCTAACTATATTTTTTACATCATTGTAATGCACTAATTGTAATATAAAGGAGAAATAAAGGGGACATGAGATATATTTCAATATGTAAATGTTTGGAGTGCACTACATATATGACATAATAAAGTAGTCAGGAGCGTGCATGATGTGTGGATTAACTCTAAATGTAAACTCAATAAATGCAGACCAATAAAGACATTTTGCCTATTAATTCAAACCCCATGAGCAGTGTTGCCATCTGTGACACAGCTCAATAATGTACAATATTTGGTAATATTTCCAACAAAATAAGTTACAATCTTCCCTCAATATTTACAGTGGTTGAATTCCTGTTTATACTAAAATCATGTGCATAATATTTTGTGGTTATATATAAATCAGATGAGGTTCTAGGTAAAGGTAAATAACATATATGTGAATGACAACTGGATATTTAAGCCATATGTAAGATGGAGAGCGAACTTTTTGTTGGAGATGCCACACATTGGAGGACACCAAACATCTCTGGTGTCTGTGGTGCCACTTCAGTGATTGTGAAAATCAAAAGGAGCCTATGAATTGCAAACTGGATGGTTCCTGAACTGATGAGGTCACAAATAATCTTTTCAAGCTTATTATCTGCTATTCTGTTAAATTGATTATGAATTAAGTTATTCACACAAGTTCACAAATGAGCAATATTTATTATATCAGAAACACAAACCTGAGAATTAGGGGCCTTTATTTTATATAAAAGTAACTAAGAATTCTACATAAATCTTTATCAATGTTTCTTTTCTAGAGAGAATGTTTTAAATTTCACTGTTCTCTTGGGTCAATTTTTTAGACTTCAAAACTTTCAAGGAATTAGTTATCATGTATTACAAAACATTTGTTTTCAAATGAAGAAATTAGGCTGTCTTGATTAGGCATTGTGTTTCATGCTCTTT
>NW_007730608.1:92697-98589 GCF_000696425.1 Galeopterus variegatus
CATTTGTTTTCAAATGAAGAAATTAGGCTGTCTTGATTAGGCATTGTGTTTCATGCTCTTTCAGATCTTTTTGTCAAGTTATATAACTAAGTCAAAATGCCACTATACAGTTAATGGCAATGACATTCATGAATGGTTCTTTTAAAAAATTGTGCCATTATTGTTTGTCACCTTATTTAATATTAAATTATTTAAACTACCTTAAATATTTAAATATTATAAATATTTTAAATATTTTAAAATTTGACACATTATTTAATTATTAACATTATTAATTAACTCTTTAATGTGCCATTAATGTGAATTTGTACTGTAGAAGCTCTTTCTTAGACTTAAAACTTGTTTTTGTTTTTTTTAAATGGGCATTAAAAATGTTGAAATACATTCATGAGATGTATTAGCAAATATCTGCAATTATTTCAAATATTGAAAGTGTTAGAAAAAATTAAAAAGAAAAAAAGTTTCCAATAGTAAAAACTTTATCAAACCTTTTGAGGAAATGCGTCAGCTAGGCAATATATACGCACTTTTTAAGAAACATTACACAGAATTTAAAGGTAGCTAAGAGATTCTGCATTATTGTACAGTGTAAAAAATATAAAATACAAAATTCTTTCAAAACTAACTAGTCTTCAAAGCATATCAATTAAAAACATCAAAAGATTTTATGCCAAAGAGACAGGAATATCTTCTTGACATTTAAGAGAATAGTTGTTGTGAATAACAAACACTAAAAAACACACTTAACACAATGCCACTTGGTGGAAATGATGGTATGTCATTTCCAAGGTTAGGCTACAAAAGGCATTTTTGCCTCCATGCTTTCTTTCTTAGGTCACTTGCTGTGGGGAATGTCAACTGCCATGTCATAAACACACCCTGGCAACTTTGTGAAGAGGACAATGTGGCAAGAAAATAAGGTCTTCTGTCAACAACCAGTAAAGAACTGAGGCCTCCTGTTCTCACAATAGCCATGAGAGAGGGCCATCTTGGACGTGTGTTTTCCAACCCCATCAAGCCTTCAAATGACCACAGTCCCAGCTAACATGTTGCTGCTGTGGAGAGATCCTAAACCAGAACCACACAGCTAAGCCACTCCTGGATTGCTGGCCTGCAAAACTGTGAGAGACAATACAAAATTGTTGTTTTAACATGCTTGGTTTGGGGGTAATATATTACACAACCGTAAATAATGCATGCAAATATCCTTTATCTTTACCAAATAACACTGTGTGACATAATCTAAATGCAAAGTGCTCTATGGAGTTAGCTTTCTTTTTNCAAATAACACTGTGTGACATAATCTAAATGCAAAGTGCTCTATGGAGTTAGCTTTCTTTTTTATGCTAAACAGTAAATACTATCAGTTTACGTAATATCAAAAACTATGTTTTTGTTAAGAAGTAAATAATTTAGAAATACTTGAATTTAAATAATAGAAATTTTGTGCTCGTTAGCTCTTAAAAGATTGTCGTTTTCAAATATCAAGTTTTACATGCTGGTAGAAATTAAAAATAAAAATATTTTGCCACATTAAGAAACAGAACAATCATTTATTTACAAAATATAGGAAAATATATTTCAATTATTCAATCAACTGACCTATCATATAATATAATCTAAATAACAATGGATATCTGTGGTGGTTTATTAAAAAAATTTTGCTGAAAAATCTTTATGTCCTTCTTTAGAGTTCTGGTCTAGGTCCTGGAACAACCCTAACTCTTTGCCTTCATTCATTTCTTTCTAACTGACTTACCACTGACAAACATTTTCTTAAAATACCACTTTTGTCACTTGAAGCCCAAATGCAGTAGTGACCCGTTATACACCAGAGATGTGTTCCAAGAACTCCAGTGATGCCTGACCACAGATAGTACCAAACCCTATATATATTATTTTATGAATTTATTTTTTCTTCAGAAATGATACTGGAAAGAAATTTAGATATATAAGAATAAATGAAGAACACTAGAAAATTAAATATATACATACGAGGATACTTCAAGAAGTTTGTGTTATGAATTTATTTTTTCTTCAGAAATGATACTGGAAAGAAATTTAGATATATAACAATAAATGAAGAACACTAGAAAATTAAATATATACATACGAGGATACTTCAAGAAGTTTGTGTAAAAACAGAGTTGAAAGATAGTATGAATCTTTCCATGAACTTTTTGAAGTACCCTCACATATAAATACATATTTTTCCCTTCTTTTGATTTCAGTGAAAGACCTCAGATTATTAAAAGCTAAAACTGTAACATTGTATTCATAGTCATCAATCAAATATGTTTCTATTCATGTCTTCCACCTACAAAAAATGTCTTTAGCATATAATTTTTTTCTTTGAGTTGAGAACTTTCACCTTTTCACTTAAAGGAAGCACTTTACAGCTTCTCTTCGGCATATCCGAATTACCAGTATCATTATTCTTGTTCTTTAGACTCTTTATTAAGTAAAGTAGGGGTCACGTGAACATAAGCACTGCAGTACAGCGACAGTCAATTTAATAACCTAGACGGCTACCAAGTGACTAACAGACAGCGAGCATAGACTGCATGGAGATATGGACAAAGAAATGATTCATGCCCTGGGCCAGATGAAGCTGGATGGTGCAAGGTTTCATCACGCTACTCAGAATGGCTCACAATTTAAAACTTACGAATTGCTTACTTCTGCAATTTTCCACTTAATATTTTCAAACCACAGTTGACTGTGGTTAACCTAAATACAGGAACGTGAAACCACAGATAAGGGTAGACTACTGTAATTTTATAGCTTATCTGTTCTATGTTTTTTACATTGTTAGGTTAAGAGCAAAATTCTTTGTAGATTTCTAGATCCTAAGCAGAAATTGAGGTCCCTTTGCATATGTTGGTGGTAAAATCAGGACTTTTCTTTCACCAGGCTGATAAACTGAGCACTAGTATTATCTGCTTGAATTCAACAGCCAAACTTCCAATTTGCACAAAAGTGAAAGATTTCTTTCTGCTTTTCAAAATAATTGCCATATTTTGGAGTTACTGAGGTAGTCTCTTTGCTGTCTAGTCATTCGACCTGTTTGCGATCATTTTCAGCTTTCAGATTCCTTGGACAATAGAGGACAGAAGTCCATGAACTCCTAGAATGCCTTCTTTCAGCACTCCTGCCTCACCGTCAGTAATTTTCTTTTATCTGAAGACCTGGATTTTTTTTTTTTGGCTTGATTTTTCTCAGCTGTTCTGCTCTGCTCGCTACCTTGCATGTTCTGAATGGAGTCTCTATAACAAAGAGGTGACCACTCTCATCTCTCTTTCTCTGTTCACAGCTTTTGGTGTATTACCACTGAACATGGAATGAATGCACATAAAAGAGGTGGCAGGTGGGTGCAGATTCAGATTTGCTTTGTCCCCGAAACTCTTTGGAATTTTAATCTGTCACACCAACCCAGGAGCAGATTTGAACATTTCTGAAAAGTTCAGCTGCTTTCATCTTTGTTCATCATAGTGGCCTTGTGTTTTCTACCCATAGCTCCATAAGTCTGAAAGGAGCTGTCATATGAAGAGCTTTTCACTTTCTGAAATTTATTCTCTTTAGGGTTTTTTGAGTCTGCAGATGTCTCTTCATTTTAAAGGAAACTACAATTTTATAGCTTACTCAGACAGGAAGTTTTGTTAGAGTGAATGTGCAATCTCTTGAAAATTTCTACATCCAAACTGAAAGCAGAACATGTTCTCAGATGTTTGCACCTTTAAAACCTTTTTGGAATCTCCTAGACAGAATCAAATATAATTGAATATATGTATTCATAATATTTTTCCATGTAAGTGCCTAAATTGAAATGCTGACTTCTTGCGGGATTTGTTATTGCAAACATATTAGGAAAGCAATGAGGATGGGAAATGATGGTCCTATCAAAACAGCAGTAAACTGTTTTCACTATCAAATACTTACATCCCTTGGGTCTTTTCCACCTACAAAAATATATGTTTAGGGTGAGAGAAATTATCTTTCCAGACTGAGTCCCAAGGAAACATTGCTTTCACATTTTGGGATCAATCACAAGAGGCAATGACTACATTCTACAGCTTTGCCTCTGGAAGCTGTTTTTAGGCCAGTTAATCTTTTGTTATCCCATCTTAACCTCGAATCTCCACACCTAGACAATTTTATTAAAACTCTACCTAGTCTCTCTTACAATATTTTCTCTTTTATTGGATATCCCTCCACAATCATATTGAACAACCCAAAATAGTATTTTCCTAATATTAATTTTCTTTAGAAAAGTAATGTCTGTTCTCATGACATAGAGATATCAATGCAGGGGAAGAAACACTAAGACATTTTAACTAATTAAACTGACATTTTATATTAGAAAATATTATAATTTTTAAATTGTATTAGCTTATACTATTAATTGCTCACTTTATGCTAGGTACAATTCTAAGTTCATTATGACAGTTTGACTCAATTAATTCTCAACAAAAACTCTGTGATGTGCGTAATATTGTTATCATAATCCCTCTTTTACAGATAAGAAAGTAGGATAGCGAGGTTAAAGAACTTGTCCAAGTTCAAAAAGCTACCATAATACTGAGTTGGTTATTTTAGTCTTCTCTGAAACCTAAAAATTTAATGAATATATTACTGTGCCCCTGTTTATACTTATAAATATTAATAGAATGTAAGCTATATCTCTAATTCAGTCATTTAAAATAAGTGATAAAGGTTGCATTTGTTCCATTTTGCTTCATTATGAAATCATAAATTAAAAAATTTTAGATTAATTTTGGTTTGGTAGTTTAATTGGATAACTTACATTTTACTTGCTGTGAATACTTATCATTAGAAGTAAAGGAGAAAGGTCAGTATTCAGTATTACTCTCTATATTTTACTGCAATCTGGTTTTCAGTGTCAAAAGTAACTAGAACTGACTTGGCTAATTACTCTATTTGAAATTGGTTCAAGGAGGGGGTAAATTTAGTAGCTAAAATTTGATTCAATAAGTGGCCATCCAATTCCTGGCCTAGGCAGTAGTGATAATAGTAACAATAATTACCATGTACTTCACACTTCTTAAGTGCCAGGTATTATCCTAATTATTGTTTACCACCATGTATTTAGTATTAGAGAGGGTCTGTTAGAATATGCTGATGGACAAACATCATTTTTCTATTTAAATTTCCACTTATAAAGAAATGAAATACATCAATAATAAGTATTATCAAGATCAGAATCATCTATTAGATACCTATGCATGTACAGAAACAGAAAAAAAAAAAAAAAAGCATTCCGAATTCTTCTTAATAGAAAAACAAATCTGTACATCTACCCTTCTAAAGATTTGGATCTGTGAAGATCACAAACAGGATTATCTGGGTGAATTTGAGAACTTTTCCTTTAAGAAATGCAAGATTTCAGAAAAATTTCAGAAAAAATCTCATCCTGAGCTCCAAGACCTTTCCTTTAATCACTAACTTATAGGTTCTTGCAACACTTAGCACAATGTACTCTAATAGTCATTTACTAAAAAGATATTGATAAATACAGTACTAAATTTGGGTATTACATCAGCCCTCGAATACACAGTAAAATTTAATTACTAATATAAAAAAAACCCCACAGTATTTGAATTAGGCCTGTTATAGAGTAAAAATGTATAGTTTTATAATTTGAAGTTATGAGGTTGGTAATTATTCCTAGTCCTATAACTGACTCTCAATTTAAACTTTTGTAAGTAATTAATCTCTGTGCGATTCAGTTTGCTCATCTGTAAAAAAGATACAATAATTATTACCGCCTACCCTATAGGCATAGTGTGAAGATTAATGAGGTAAATTTTAAAAGTGAGTTCCCTGAAAGGTATTTCATATTTATAATATCCTATTGCCCTGGACTATTTGTTT
>NW_007730608.1:98671-101780 GCF_000696425.1 Galeopterus variegatus
GTAAATTTTAAAAGTGAGTTCCCTGAAAGGTATTTCATATTTATAATATCCTATTGCCCTGGGCTATTTGTTTTATTTTCATCATATACATACAAAGTCCAAAGCTTTAAATATATATATATATATATATTTTTTTAAATTGTATGTTGAACAATCATGACTAACAGAGATCTAGTTATACAGGAAACAAGAGCTAAAATCTAGCAATAGTAATGTAATTATTAATTAATATTTCTGTGGTGTTTTATATGCATAATTGAAACTTGATTTTTTGAGGGGGAAGTATTCTTGTTTTCTAAAAGTTCAAAATTTCCAAATTTTCGTGTTACTTTGTGAATCCAATAGTTAGATATGGAAGACTGCTCTGATCTGTCTGGAAACAGGTTACTCAACCTCACCTGCCAGTAACAACTTCCCAATACTGACAATCGAAAATGCCTTCAAACATTTACAGTTGTCTGCTGCAGAACAAAATTGTACTCAGTTGAGAATCACTGCCATAAAGGTCTTAAATAGGGAAAATGGCTTATCTACACTTTTTGAAACAGGCAATTTGAGCAGTCTTGAAACTGGGGGAAATACACATACACATACACCTACCTAAGGTGACCATACAACCGTGTTTGCCTGGTATGGTTCCGGTTTACACTTGATATTCCAGTATTTGGAATTACCATTTATACTAAATTTTAAATTTTGTAGAGTGATATTAATCCATGTAGTAAAACAAACACAAGAGGATTCTGTTGCTTACAATTTGTATTTCCAGCATCTTTCATTCTTTTGGTTTTGCAGTATGTAAGATGTATATAATGTGAGTAGAAGTTTCACTTTAAGAAATTATTAATGTGAAAGTTATCTTTTTTTTCCCTTCACTTTGCTCCTTTCTGAGTAAATATGACTAACACTTCTCTTCCAAGGCTCGTATGCTGAGCAGTATGGACAGGAGTGGGCAGCTAACAATTCCTTCATTCAGCTAACGGTGGTGGGATTATGCTGATAGCCCTATCTTTTTTTTCCCTTCACTTTGCTCCTTTCTGAGTAAATATGACTAACACTTCTCTTCCAAGGCTCGTATGCTGAGCAGTATGGGCAGGAGTGGGCAGCTAACAATTCCTTCATTCAGCTAACGGTGGTGGGATTATGCTGATAGCCAATCGGTGGGGAGCACTGGGAAAGGTGAGAACCTACAGATTAGATGTAATAAACTCATGTAGAAAATAGATACTGAGGAATTCTACTTTGGAACATGTATTCTGCTGTGGTTGCTTTGAATTTATTGTATAGTGGAAATCTGCAATTTATTTCATTGCTTGACTTTTTCTTGCAACAATAAACTTTTTACTGGAATGAGTGTGAGGCAATGAAGTGGATTTTTAAAAGAATACATAAAGTAATAAATTGTTGAGCATGCACCATGCCAAACTGTTTATTGACTATTATGATACCATCAACATGAAGGACATATTGATATCAATGATCACATGAGGATTACATTTTGTAATAATGAACATGCTAATTACCCTGTTTTAATCATCATACACTGTACACAGGTATTGATATTCAACATTGTACCCCACAAATTCATTTAATAAATTATTTTTCAGTCAACAAAAGAAAGAAAGAAAACAAACAAACAAGAACATCTTGATTACTTCTAAGTTTTGGCAATTATAAATAAAGCTGCTATAAACACTTGTGTGCAGGTTTATGTCTTGATTAAGATTTCAAAGCATTTGGGTAAATACTAAGTAGTGTGATTGCTAGGTCACATGGTAAGATTATGTTTGTTTATGCAAAAAATTCCCTGTCTTCCAAAGTGGCTGTATGATTTTGCATTCACATCTGCAACAAATGATAGTCCCTGTGGTTCCACATCCTTGTCAGCATTTGGTGTTACCAGTATTTTGGATTTTAGCAATTTTGATAAGTGTGTAACAGCATATATGCTATTATGTCATCTACATATCTATTTTGGCTATGTATCTCCAGATCTTTGCTTACTTTTATTTTCTTCCAATGTTTTTTTCTTTTATTCTGAGATTTAAGTGGCTTTTGTATATTTCATATACCAGTCCTTTTTCCTTCTCTTAACAGTGTCTTTTGCAGAGCAGAAGTTTTAATTTTAATTATGTCCACTATATCAGTTTTTTCTGTTATGAATTGTGCTTTTTATGTTGTATCTAAAAAGTCATGGCCAAAGTCTAGAAAATCTAGATTTTTCTTCTATCTAATCTACTAGGAGTTTTAAAATTTTTGATTTTACATTTAGGTCTATGATTCATTGTTAGTTAATTTTTGTAAAAGGTATAAGGTTCATATCTATCTTAATTTTTGGCATATAAATGTCCAATTTTTAAAGCACAATTTGTTGAAAAGTCTATCCTTTCTCCATTGAATTTCCTTTGCCATTTTCAATGATCAGTTGACTACATTTGTGTGTATCTATTTCTGAATTCTCTATGCTGTTCCAGTGATTTTTTTGTCCATTCTTTCACCAATACTATGCTACATTAGTTAATACAGTTTATAGTATGTTTTGAGGTCAGTTAATATCAGTCCTGGAACTTGATTTCACTTCAGTACTGTGTTGGCTATTCCAGGTCCTTTGCCTCTCCATATAAACTTCAGAATTAGTTTGCAGATGTCTGCGAAGAAAAAGACGCTGGTTTTTATTCTTATTCTTATTATTACTATTATTATTATTAGTTGCATTGAATCTACACATTAAATTGGGAAGGACTGACATCTTGATAATATTGAATATCTCTATCCATGAATATGCACTATTCCTCCATTTATTTAGATCTTGTATGTATTTTCCTAGATTTATCCTAAGAATTTCATATTTTGTGTGCCAATGTAAAGTTATTGTTTTTAATTTCAAATTTCCTTTGTTTATTGATGGTATTTGGGAAATAAATTGATTTTTGTATATTAATCATGCATCTTGCAACCTTGCTGTAATCACTTTTTAACTCTAGGAGGTTTTTTGTTGTTATTGATTCTGTGGGATTTTCTACATAGACTGCTATGTCATCTGCAATAAAAAAGTTTAATTTCTTCTTTCTGGTCCAGATATATTCTATTTTACTTTCTGATCTTAAAC
>NW_007730608.1:102987-104771 GCF_000696425.1 Galeopterus variegatus
TATTAGGGTAATGCTGGCCTTATAGAATAAGTTTGGAAATATTCCCTCTGCCTCTATATTCTGGGAGAGATTGGATAAAATTGGTTTAATATTTTTTCTTAAATGTTTCATGAAATTCACCAGTGAACCCATCTGGGCCTGGTTCTTTCTTTATTGAAAAGTTGTTAATTATTGATTCCATTCCTTTAATACATATAGGCATATTCAGATTATCTATATCTTCTTGTTTAAGTTCTAGTAGATTGTGGCTTACAAGCAATTATTCTAATCCTTCTGGGTTACCAAATCTGTGGACATAAAGTTACTCATAGCATTCTTTATCATTTTAATGTCCATGGAATCTGTAGTGATAATCCCTCTTTAATTTGTGATACTAGTAATTTTTGTCTTTTTTTCCTAGGTAGCTTGGATAGAATTTTATCAAGATTCCTTTTTTGTTTTTGGGGGTTTTTTGTTTTGTTTTGTTTTGTTTTTCCAAAAATGAGCTATTGCTTTCAGTGATTGTTTTCTACTGATTCCCCATTTTTAAATTTAATGATTTCTGATCTAATTTGTATTATTTCCTTTATTTGGATTACTTTGGATTTAATTTTCTATATATTTTTTTAGTTTCCTAGATTGGATACATTATTGTTTTTAATTTTTTTTGTTCTCTAATACATACATTCAATGCTATAAATTTTCCTCTAAGCACTGCTTTTGCTACATTCCAAAAATCTTGATAAGTTTAATTTTCATTTTCATTTATTTAAAAATATTTCTTATTTTTTCTTGAGACTTCTTTTTTTACACATATGTTTTTCAGAAGTGTGTTATTTAATCTCCAAGTGTTTGGGGATTTTCCTGCTATTTTTCTGTTATTAATTTTTAGTATAATTCCATTGCAGTCTGAGATCATGTTTTGTATGATTTCTATTGTTTTATATTTGATAATGTATATTTTATAGGACAGGATGTGGTCTATTTTAGTGAATATCTTGTGTGAAATTAAAAGATAAATGTGTATTCTACAGTTGTTGGATAAAATATTCTATAAATGTCAACTAGATCCTGTTGATTAATGGTAGTGTTCAGTTGAACTATGTCCTTACTGATTTTCTTCCTACTGGAAATGTCAGTTAGTGAGACAGGTATGGTAAAGATTCCAACTGTAATGCTGGATTTATTTATTTCTCATTGGAATTTTATCAGTTTTTCCCCATGTGTTTTCATTCTCTGTTGTTAGGTGCATGAAAATTTATAATTGCTATGACTTCTTAAACAATTGATTCATTTATCATTATATAATACAACTCTTTATTCATGATGACTTTTCCCCTGAAGTCTGCTTCAATTTAAATTTACAGTTTAAGATTCAGTTTAAAATTTTTTACCCTGGTAGTGGTTTCAGCAGCAGGCTTTTACTCCTTAGCTTCTAATCTAGTAAGCTGGAACTCCTTCTATTAGTCTGTGTAATTTGGGGGATAGTGATTAGACCTCTGATCTCAATTCTCCAATGGATCTAAAAAGAGTTGCTGATTTTCATTTTGTGCAGTTTCTTCCTTGTTTTGAGAATGAGAATGATGACTTCCTAGCTTTTTACATGCCACACCAGAAAGTGATCAGAGTATTTTTAAAGGATATAATTGGAGATGGGTATCATGAACCATCAGGTACACTTCTAATATCCAAATAAATATGCTTAAAATGATTATGACCTTAAGCATCACATATTGCACACAGATACTGATATTCAATGCTGTACCCTACAGATATGTACAATCAATTATATTTCATTAAAAAAA
>NW_007730608.1:105109-111745 GCF_000696425.1 Galeopterus variegatus
TACTGATATTCAATGCTGTACCCTACAGATATGTACAATCAATTATATTTCATTAAAAAAAGATTATGATCTTGTTAGAAAAAAAAGAATGTCTTTTTAGCTAATCACTTACTTGCTCTTTGGGAGAAAAAGTAGTTTTTTTTTTTATTTAAAAAATGATTCCTCCAATATTTTAATAATATCATTTTATAATCCAAAAATAAAAATTTATATACATATATATCTTTAATACAAGGTCTCTGTAATACATGTAATTTCATTTAAGTCTCACCTTAAAAATCCAGGAAAATCTTACCATTTCAAGATCCTTAACTAAATTACATCTACAAAGACCCTACTTCCATATAAGGTAACCTTCATAGGTTCCAGGTATTAGGAAGTAGATATCTTGGGTGGAGGGGCTTTTTTCTGCCTACCTCATTTTCCTAAGTCCTTAGAGAAGCAGACACCAAGATAAGCTTAATTATGCAATAAACACTTTAGGGGAAATGTCTGTAGAGAAAATGGGGAGGGAAGGAAGTTACTTGTCTATTTGGTTAGTCAATCCATACATCATTCCGTATATCCTACTTACATGCCTCTACCCCTGACCTTGTCTCTGATCATCCAGCTTGTTTTTTCCAGGTACCTGAACAGACAGCTGGGCCTTGTCCAATGTCCAGAAATCTATATAAATGTGTATTCTTATTTTGTTTCATTTTTTATTCATCAAGTGAATGACCAGGTCTACTCATTGCTGTTCAGCGCATTGGAAAAGTTTTTCTTTTCTGTTGTTATTTTCTTGTCAAACCTCAATGTGGCTATAATACAGCCACAATCAACTTTGGTTTGTCTCCATATACCCAACCAATCCATTCATAAATGAAGCTCAGCTTTCTCCATCCCCAACCTTGTACTTTCAGCTATTCATATGGGACCTACATCCCCATTCAGCTTAAGGTGAAACACTAGGGAAGGTCACTGATGCAACCATGATAGATGCTATGAGGTTTTGGCTACTTATCACTTAGTGAATTTATGCCTTCTGGTACTGTTCAGGCTCAATCCTGGTTGTGTCTTTTCTATAGTTAAATTAACTGTTGCTGGGCCTGTTCAACTTTATGACCTGGTGTTTCTGGCAGAACAGAGAACATAACACACATCATATAGTGTTCCATCTCTACAAAGAACAGTGACATGCCAATTACTTTTCCTCAAAGACTGTATAATTATCTGTCAATAATTGCATAATTTTCCTCAGAATCCAAGGTGACCACATTGTTATTTTCCTACTCAATCTTGACACAAGTTCCATGCTTAGACTTTTCCCATCATGACACCTATAACACCATAGAATGTGCTAGATTGCATGGTGCAAGAGGCATACTGATTGCTCTATGACCTGGATGTACTGAAGAATTCTTTCCTTCCCAGGGCCTCACCTAAAAGTGGATGACTTCCATGTCATTTGTTATATGACTTGGAGCAGTGTTCTAGGAACTTGATGTACACCTCTAGAATCAAACAGGTCTACCAGATGTTCTGCTTGCTTTTTATTTTATTTTTTTGTATGTATGCAAAATGTATTGATTTGTCTGTTATGTTGAAGAGGATGTTTCCATATGTCCTTGACTATTGGAATTCTACAAGCTTCACTAAAGAAATTGGTTCTTAAGTCCTCATAGATTTTATGTCCCATCCTCTGGAGCATATATGTCTTATACCAAGGTCTCCAACATACTACCCAGATCTTGGTTGTCCTTTCCAATCAGCATAATGTTGATGGTGTAATGGATCAGTTCTGTGGGACATCCGGGATGTCCAGATCTTTCGGACTATATTATTGCAGAAGAAAATAAACTTAAAACAGTCTTGAGGCAAAACTGTACATAAAAAACATTTTTACTTCCATTTTTCTTTTTAATTGGATGGAAAATAAGGCATTTGTCAAATCACTAGTCATATACCATGTATCTAAGGTTTTATTAGTCAGCTTTAGCAATGATATCACATCTAACTCAGTAGCTACAAACAGGGATAGCACATGGCTGAGTTTATGGTAGCCCACAGTCATTCTCTAGAATCCATCTTTTTTCTGCAGGGGCCATAACTGTGAATTAAACAGAGCTATGAAAGGAAACGCAACCTCTATGTCCTTTAGGCCTTTAATGTTGGCAGTAATCTCTGACATCCCTATGGGATACAAGATTGTTTTTGATTTACTATCTTGGCTTTAGTGGGGGCATGGTGAAGAAAGTTTCAAATATTTCCACTTGACTTTGCCCACTATGACAGCTATTCACCCACTGTCCAGCAGCCCAGCGTAGGAGTTATTTGAAATGTTACACATGTAAATTCCAACTAATCACCTGGGGACTGGAAAATGCCCACCAAATTGAATTGTGAACACAGTGCACTACTGTGAAGCATACTTTAGCCAATACTCAATTTGTTACCTAGCCCCTCTAACCTCCCATTTAAACTGGAATGGGGGGTAGTGGTAACACTTTGGTTCTCCAGGTACTGATGTCAATTCAAATTCTATGTTTGATAGTTTTCAAAATATCTGGGTATTTCCCTTTTTCAAGTGTATTTATCTCGCTAAATCCAGTTTTTAGGGGTGAAAGACTAGGGGAATCATGACAGGATATATTTGTTATGGTATGGTAGAATCCTTCCTTCTAGAGATATGGCTAAGTCTTCAGTCAATGAATTCTGGATCTGAAAATAGGATAACTTCTAGGAATCAAGCACTGAAGTATGACACTTTATTGTGGTGATTGCCCATAACAACTTGGACCTCCATTGTTGATCATTTTTTTTTTCTTTTGTTTATAGATGTTTTAGCAGCACAATTCTAGCTGCTCATATATTTTGGCTGTAGTAACATCATTTTCTTGTAACATCTCCATAATTCCCTGCAGGTCAAATCCTCTTAGTTGTTTCTCCAACATGTTGGTTGTTACAGGAATTACTGCCTTCTGGTATCTATCAGTTAAGATTCAGCTACCTGGCCTCTATTTTCTTAGGGCTCATCATCACCATATTAACAATCTTAGTTAGTTGTTCCTCTCCTACCATCAAGCTTAGCCTGAAAAAAAAAACAAAAACATCAAACTGATACTTTTTTGACTTCTTTGATGGCCCAAGTGAATGGTATAATTTTGAGGATTTCCATGGAAAATAATGCAGCAGTGGGCCTTCTGGTTTTGCATAATATAGACATCTCAGCATGCTTACTTTATTAAGCCTTTTTTTCTTTGTTCTGCCATCTTCCAAGGAAACTCAATTATTTCCACTTCATTGGAAGTTAGTATTTTTTTTTTTCCTTTTTGTCTTTTTTTTTTTATTGACTGGTAACGGGATCGCAACCCTCGGTGTTGCGCCCGCACTGCGCTCAGCCAGTGAGGGGGAACTGGTCTCCACATGGGATCCGAACCCTCAGCGGGAGCGCTGCCGCACTCTCAAGTGGTGCACTCTCCAGTGCGCCACCAGGCCGGCCCAGGAAGTTAGTCTTTATTAGCACGTGACCAATGTGAAAATGCCCCTAAGTCAACCAATTCTTCATTTTCCAGTATTGCATTCTGGCCTCCTTAATCAAGTACCATCAAAATACAATTCCATGAGAATTCCTTCGTTTGTGATTACATGCCAACTAATTCTTATAGCTCTTTAGATGGATGGTTTCTTTCCAAACTTAACAGGATCACCACATCTCTAGATAAAGAATTTAATCCTGCTTATTGGACTGGCATCCAGGAGAAGCAGTGGAAGTAAGTCCTGAGTGAGGTACCTCTTGCCTTATGCTGTAAAAAACCCCTGTAGTATCTTCTAGCTCATTGGAAGTATTAGGTTATACTAGGGAAGGCTGGGGCACTCCTTCAATTAGAGTATGCAATTGGAGGTGCAGAATCAACATCCTCAGAGACATCAATACATATGTTTCTGTCCCACTTTTCAGTTTCTAAGGTTTTTCCCTACTAGAGTTTTGTTTTTACCTTGTTTGAGCATCTGATCACTTATCAAGCTCTGCAACACTAACAATTAGGTTGTCAGCCCTTTGATGTTCAGCTGTGCCTAACTGACATTGCAAGAGATAAGTTATTTGTAAGTTATCACAGAGGCCTTTGAGTTTCCCCTGGGTAATAGTCTTTGATTACTCATAATCCTTCTGCATGATATATAAATAAAACTTAACAATAACCATCCAACCCTACTATCATTGTAATCACTGTGCCCACCATACTTTTAGGATGCATGTGACATCACATCTTTCTCAACAGCAGAACGTTTTCCAGGTTGTTGTTGCTAAAGCCTTTATTAACTGATCTGTCACCTGTGTGAAGGCGACCACTAAATTGTGTCCCACCTACCAATCAGGATGATGTCCCCCTCTATTGCTGTGCAGTAAAATAAGCATGTACCAAACCCTCATCTTGCTCCTTTTTTTCTTAGACCACTTCTGGTACCACTTGTTTCAGTCTGAATCCTTCAAGAAGCAAATGCTAGGATGGGATTAAATGTACAAAAGATTGTTTAAATGGAACACCTATGAGAAAAATGGAGTGGGTGCCAGGGGAGTTGGGATAGTCATCAAATTATAATATAGACATAACCCTGAGTAAAGGAGAGTGAGAAGGAAAGAAGGAAGAAAATTTGGGCAGAACACTCAGACTTACAATGCAGTTCTGAGAAAAGTTCAACAAGGCCATTATGTAGCCACTGAGACTCAGACCATGTCAATGGAGTTCCCCACTCTTTAGGAATGGGTGTGCATTAGCATCCTTGTTGCAGATATAAAGCAGCCACTGGAAAGTATGGTCTAATGCACGTGCAGCAATGGATTCAAGAACACAGCAACTGAAGTCCTTGATCAGTTATCAATGTTCTGTAATTGGAGATCTGAGAGGTACATTCTCATAGCCACTGCATTTTTTTTCAAAACGTGCTGAATTATACTGAATAATTTTCAAAAATTAAAGCAAACTTGCATTCCTGGGACAAATATATGGCTATGATGTATTTTTGTTTTAATCTTCTGGATTGATTTGCTAATGCTTCGTTTAAGATGTTTTCATCTAATCATGGAGCACATTTGTCTATAATTGTTCACTCCTGAAATGTCTTTATCAAGTTTGGTTCAGGGTTTTGCTCACCTAAAAAATGTGTTTGGAAGTGTTACCGCTTATTTTCTGGAAGACTTGCCATAAGATATGAATTATTTATTTTTTAAATGTTTTATAGATTCTACCTATGAAGACATATGGGTCAGAAGTTTGTTTGTTGATTGGAAAGTGTTACCGCTTATTTTCTGGAAGACTTGCCATAAGATATGAATTATTTATTTTTTAAATGCTTTATAGATTCTACCTATGAAGACATATGGGTCAGAAGTTTGTTTGTTTGTTGATTGGAGGATTCTACCTATGAAGACATATGGGTCAGAAGTTTGTTTGTTGATTGGAAAGGAGGTTTTAGTAACAAATTCAATTTCTTAATAAATATAGAAATACTCCTATATTCAATTCCTTCTTAACTGATTTAGAAGATGTTTCCTTTCAAGGAAATTGCCTATTTTTCTAAATTATGAAATCTATTGACAAAATCTATAGCTATGTTTCCTTTTTCATTATTAAATATTGGTAATTTTTACTTGATCAATACCACTAGTTATGTCCATTTTAGTAGTCTTTTTTAGAAAGCAATTTTTGATTTAGTTTTCTCTTTTTTGTCTTCTATTTCATTATTTTTTAATTAATGAATTTAATTTCCTCTTCTTTTATAGCTTCTTAAAGTAGGAATTTGAATCATTGATTTTTAAAGTTTTTTTCTTTGCTATTTTAGGTACATAAAGCTAGAAACTTTCCTCTAGGCACTGCCTTAGCTGATTCTTACAAATTATGATGTGTTTTGTTTTTATCACCTAGTTTACAATATTTTCTAACTTGTGAATTTAATTTCTATTGACTTATAAATTGTTTGAGAGTGTGTTGGCTGATTTTAAATATTTGGAAATTTTCTAGATACCTTTGTATTAATTATTTCCAATTTAATTTCCTTGTAATGAGTAATATATTTAATGTGATATAAATTTTCTAAAATTCACTGAGAATCTTTTTTATTATCCATGATTCTGTTCTGATGAAAGTTGCATTTCCCCATTAAATACATGTGTATTCTTATTTTTGTTAAGCATGTGTGGTATTCTATACATGCCAGTTAGGTTAAGTTAGTAAATAGTGTTGACATTTATATTCTCACTATAATTATTTTTTTGCCTATCTTTTTATATTCAGGGGAAGAGGAGTAGAGATCTGTGGAGTGCATGAAGGTGGGAGAAGCCACGATGAGAGAAAGAAAAAAACACTCTGACAATTTCATGTTGCGGCCCCTTTAAGGCTGGAGCTGCTGAGCACACAGGGAAGAAGCTGGCAAAAGCTGCAACAGTGCCCTATGGATGGAGTTGCTTGGAGGCATCAAGGGAGAAGAGGGCCTTGGTGGCCCCAGGCCAGCAAGACCACTAATAGGGTTACCATGGACACACATAGGAGCAAAGAGCCACAACACCTGAAAAAAAGGAGCCACTCGGAAGCCAGTGAGGCATCACAAGGGGCCAGCACATAGCCTGTCCTATGCAAGTGTTTGCAGCATGGGCAG
>NW_007730608.1:112088-117145 GCF_000696425.1 Galeopterus variegatus
TGAGGCATCACAAGGGGCCAGCACATAGCCTGTCCTATGCAAGTGTTTGCAGCATGGGCAGCGCAGGAGATGGGCCCACTGGGGGAACATTGGGACACAGCAAGGACAGCTGATCTTCCCCCAATCAGCCTAGGACCACTAAGAGGAGACTGGTCAGGAATAAAGAATTGCATGAGGTGCAGTTTGATGAAAAGACTCAGACCCAGATCGTGAGGCATCACAAGGGGCCAGCACATAGCCTGTCCTATGCAAGTGTTTGCAGCATGGGCAGTGCAGGAGATGGGCCCACTGGGGGAACATTGGGACACAGCAAGGACAGCTGATCTTCCCCCAATCAGCCTAGGACCACTGAGAGGAGACTGGTCAGGAATAAAGAATTGCATGAGGTGCAGTTTGATGAAAAGACTCAGACCCAGATCAGAGTTTCTACACAACCCAGGAGCACTGGGTCTCTGGAGAGTCAGAAGTACCTATAAAGTCAACCATTAAAACCTGAGCTAAACAAAAAGCCTTCCCTAGGGAAGCAGCAGCAAAGCAGCAATTTAGCTCAACCACACAGCTCAAGTACTGGTCCTCACAGGAAGTTGCCACATTTTAGAAGTAAGCAAAGGACAAAAAATTAGTTCTGGCCTAGGCACACTGACAGCACCTCAGGGACTGCCTGGGGATCTGAGGCATGGATCTGGAGACTGGACCCCCCTCCCACAACCAGGCATACCGCCAGTGCCTTGGAGTCTTCCCGGGGTCCTGAGGCTTAGAGCTGGGGATAAGATCCCCCCACCCCCACAATCAGGCACACTGCCAGTGCCAAGGAGCATGTCAAAAACATTGTCTCCATGTGGGTGGCCCACCACAGCCACCACAATAACCACGGCTGCTGTGAAAGTAGCTAGATACCACAATCGCCACAAAGATTGTCTGCCAGCCACTGGAGTGCATTGACACAAGGAGAGTCACCAGCAGAGACCAAAGAAAAGAGGATGTCTCTCTCCACAAAGCTCATTCCAGAGTGACAGAAGAAGCATTGCTCTATGATATTATTTGGGAACCTGAACATACCTCTCCGCATTGGACAGATCATCTCCACAACTAATCAACAGAGTAACCATTACTCTTTCAGAAGGAGAGAAGAAATTTATGGTAATTAGAGAGGGGAGGGGGGAAGGATAGGGGAATGGGGAAAGATTGGACAAGGGGCATAAAGAATGAATATGATTTGTAACAATATATATGTTAGTAATATTGATTTGATCAACATATCTCAATGTTGAACTCCAAGAATATATATAATTGTGATTCAATAAAAATTAAAAACAAATAAATAAATAAAAATAAAAAATAAGACAAGGCCAAATCATCAAAATAGACCTGACCTTATGGAAAGAGGGGCAATAAATAAATAAAAATAAATAAACACATAAATAAAATATAAGTGACTGTCAAATTAAAATTTTAGTATGCATTATTTAGGAAAACTGGGTATTTTAGGACAGAGAGTAGCAGTACTTGGCATAGTCAGGGAGGTAACATAATTCTTCCCTGGAACATTGATGATTAAATTGAGTTCTTACTGATGAGCAGGAGCTGTGTATGGTAGTCAACATGTGTTATCAACTCACTTTTCATTTTCTGCTTTCTTTCTCCAAAACAGGAGGCTTACTTTCTGGTCAATCTGCATACACTCACAGTAAGTTGACTCCGTCACTAACTACATGAATAGACTTCAATTAATTTAATCCAATTATGACATATCATTAATTCTGCCAGTGCATGGACAAGAAAAAGTATTATGACCAAGTTAACTTCAGAACTTTGCTGATAAATTTATTTTAATCTTAAAACAAACAAGCAAGAAATTTGAAAATATCTTTTATCCTATGAATCTTGGCATATCTATGTGTAATGCCTAGACCTACTGCAAGCATCTTGATTTCAGTCTGAATCTCTTCCTTATCATTTGAATTGTCTTATATGATGTATTATGCAAAACTGTTCCTACTTTGTCTACAGATCAAGGATATGTGTAAAGAAAACTTCAATTACAGGCTAGCATATGTGTAAATACTTTATGTTGTGTGATGCATATCAGGTACAAACAACATCACTAAGAAAATTGGAGCAAGTTAGAGCACAAAGGTAAATTAAGATAATGCTAAAGAGGAAGGAAGACTTGACTATGTGGATGGATAGAGACAAATGCATAAAGAATGAATCCTAGGTTTCTTATTTAAATGAATAAACTCAAACAGAATATAGTAGAAGAAGGCCAGGTTTGGAGAAGACTGTCAGAGATTTTAAGGTCTTGTAATATATTCAGAAAGATATTTCACACACAAAGTTTGATATGTGGGTGTGCAGCTTAGAGAAAAAGTCAGCATCAAAGGTAATAGAACTGTGACTCATGTTTACATAGGAAGTTATTGGAGTCATGAACATGGGTAACATCTCTAAGGAGAAGATGGAATAAAAAGACACATAGGACTACTATTAAATCTTTAGGAACATAAACATTTGTCTGAGTGGTGAAATAAGCCTAAAAGAAAGAGTGATAAAGAATGTGGATTAGCAAAGGGTTAGGAGAAAAAAAATCAGGCGAATGCCATGTCATAAAAGATTAGGAAAGAGAGTGGATCAAGAAATGAAACAGTGGCTAAGAGTGTTGAATAATGTTGCTCGAAGAATAATAAGAATATAACATAAAGTTTCTTATAATTTTTCTGTTTGAACGTAATTGCTAATTCTGAAGAACTGTATTGTGAGAATTATTGAGGTTAACTCCAAATTGTCCTGGCCAGATTCACAAGGAAGAGACAGATATAGGAAGAGGAAGAAGTCAGAGGGGATGTAGAGAAATAACATTATTAAGAAAATATTTTTGGTCATGAAACAAATACCAAAGCATTACTCTCTTCTTTAAAAATAATCTTATAAAGTTTAGTTAAATATTTATCTTATTAGGCAATATTGCAATGTTCTCAAGAAAGTAAAATTATTTTCATTTGATGTCATTGTAAATTGATGCTAAAAGGTGCTATATTTTAAAACAGATATTCTACCATGTATTATTATAATTATATATAACCAATACTTTATGACATACTATGTATGAGATATTTATCTTCTCTAATGTAAAATATGTTATATTAGTGGGATCTTATTTGTGTGTACATATATATATATATATATATGTGATGATATTAATGATTAAATAAGTAATTGAATGACTTTTATTTCAAATAAAAGAATGTGCCTAAATTAGAACCCTAGAAAAAATATATTATTTATACCTTTAAAATGTATTAGTCATTAAATTTAATGCTTATTACTTTATGATACATTGTAACCTGAAAGGAAAGCTATATTTAATTATGAGTTTATTATTTGACTTCACCAAGATATTTGCAAATACCCAAAGAATACACTCTATATTAAACCATTAACCAGAATAACATTTGTCTTAGGTATTTAGTTACATTTGTTTCCATTTCCTAAATGCATGGTAAATTTTTATGATCAAAGTTGTTCTTTTAAATATGATACTGGCGAATTGTTTTAAAAGGCCAAAATCATAGAATTGGAGTAGGACTTTCTAAGATGAGATGAAACATTAGAACATTTATTAAAGTTTAAAATGCTAGAATGGAATAAATTTATTCTGAGAACATTAAGAGAACTTATCTACTTCTATACTTACCAGGAAAAATAAATGTTTCTTAGAGAGGGCAAAGGACAGTAAAGAAAATCATGCTTTATTCAATTTTCAGCTATCCCCTAAGGGTGAGTGGTCATTTTGGAAAAGAGAAATGGTGTGTAGGATCAAAATACAGTTTAGTTCATAAGCTCTGCGGCCACCAATAAATGACAGTACCTCAAGCTTATGGATTTTCAGATTCTGACAGAATAACATATTGGAATTAAATGCTAAAATTTTTCTGAATTAAATTTTCATTGCACTTATTAACACAAAATTAAACTAGGCAATTTAATAATTGTATTTTTTAGATAATAAACATAAAATTAAAATTTTTCAAAATTGGGATTAAGAATATGGATATTTGCTTGGTAGCAATAGATTTTTTTCAATAACTTGGAATTTCCTGCTAGTGAACTTGAACCTAGTTTATTTAAATTTAAAAACAAATTTTAAAATATGATGACATATTAAACATAAAATAAGCATATAAAATCCTAGCTTTTAGATGACTGCATTTAGGTGCCCACTATTCCTTTCACCCATTCACACATTTTTCTTTGGCAACACACTCTTTCGTTTTTAATTGTTGGTCATGAGATGCAGTCTGATTTGTGTGGATCTTGTACCTCTTTACTCTGGCTGTAATGCTATGTATGCATGTCACTTCTGTCTTATTTTGCCATAATAGAAGTAGCAATACCATAACTGTGTTCAATATCCAAAGTCATGACTGGTAAATTATGAGCCATTAGGCCCTTCAAAGTAAAAAAAAAAAAAAAGAGAAAAGAAACAAACAAAACAGAACAAGAACATCCTTCATTTATGTGTTTTTTTTGTTTTTTTTTTTCTGTCTAGAAGCACTGTGCTGGGTATATATCCACCATATCAACAAGTACTTCTTTAAAATTTCCAAAAATAGTTGTATATGGCAAATATTTTGTCACACCTTCCAAATTCATTACACCTTGAAAAACAGAAAGTTGAATATAAAATGGTTCCCAAGAGAGTGGATGAGATATAGCACACACGCGAATGCCCATAATGGCAGACATACATTTATTAAATGACTTCAAAATGGTACAGTTAAGATCTTTACTGGTTCAAAGAAACTATAGATTACCTTAAACAAGAGTGAATAGTAAACACTTTCTAGAACACTGTAGCTGTAAAGAGTGTCCCAGCCTTGAGGAATTCTTAATATCTGTACCTGAAGAGTCAGGTATAAGGAATTCCAGAAAGCTGAAGTGTGTGCATGAATGCTGAGTAGCTAAAAAGAAACTAGATCCATACCTCTTTCCATAAACCAAAATCAATTCAAAATGGATTAAAGAATTAAGTATAAGGTCTGAAACTATAAATCTCC
>NW_007730608.1:117667-119714 GCF_000696425.1 Galeopterus variegatus
TTTATGAATAAGACCCCAAAAGCACAAGCAACAAAAGAAAAAATAAACAAATGAGATTATAACAAACCAAAAAGTTTCTGCACAGCAAAGAAAATAATCAAAAGAGTCAAAAGACAACCTACAGAGTCGGAGAAAATATTTGCAACCTATACATCTGACAAGGAATTAATATCCAGAATATGCAAGTAACTCAAAAATTCACTGTAAAAAAACAAATAATCCAATTTTAAAATGGGCCAAGGAGCTGAATAGACATTCTTCAAAGGAAAATATATGCATGGCCAACAGTTACGTGAAAAAATGTTTAACATCACTAATCATCAGGGAAATGCTAATCAAAACTACATTGAGATATCATCTCAACCCAGTTAGACTGGCTATTATCAAAAAGGCTGAGAATCACAAATGCTAGTGAGGATGTGAGGAAAAGGGAACTCTTCAATACTGTTGGTGGGACTGTAAAATAGTATAGACATTCTAGAAAACAGTATGGAAGTTTCTCAAACAACTACAGATACAACTACTATACAATCCAACAATCCCATGTCTGAGTGTATCCCCAAAGGAATGGAAATCATGTCAAAGAAATGCCTGCGCTGCCATCTACATTGCAGCTCTATTTACAATAACCAAGATATGGAACCAACCTAAATGTCCATCAATGGATAACTGGATAAGGAAAATGTGGTACATAGACACAATGGAATACTACTAAGCCAAAAAAGGGTAAAGAAATTCTGCCATTTGCAGCAACATGGATGAGCTTGGAGAGAATTATGTTAAGTGAAACAAGCCAGGTACAAAAAGAGAAATACTGTATGTCCTCACCCATAAGTTGGGACTAAGAAAGAAAAGGAAGGAAGGAAGGAAAAAAATCACAATAAAACACTGAACTTTCAGAACGAAGGAACAGACCTATAGTTGCTAGAGATGGGAAAGAGGAAGAGGGAAGAAGATTAGGGAGTAATTGGGTAAGGAACATAGAGAGTAATTATGACTGAAAATGATGAATATGCTAATAGTGTTGAATTGATCATGACATACTGTACACAAACATTGAAAGTCAACGCTATACCCCATAAATATGTATAATCAAAAATAAGTAAAAAAGTATTTTTTTTAGGAAAAATTAATGTTTACTTTTATATCTCTAAATAAATAAATAAGTAATAAAAATATTTTTAAAAAGAGTAAAAGTATAGCTAAGAAATGTCCATTGCCTACTTTTTAAATAATAGAATTCTGGTTTTATTCCAGGCAACATAGGATAAATGGTGATATTTTGTAGCCTTCATTGTAGCTTTAATGAGTCTTACAGGACCATTATTTAGGAATGCTCTGACTCAGCTGAAAAGGTACCATTTTGAAAATCTCTGTTTATTTCATTCTTTTCAAGTGTTTGGGCAACTGTGTTAAGAAGCAACCTTGAATTTAAAGCCAAAAAGGTACTAAAGTAATCATGCATTCTTTCTGATTTGTGCTTCTGTGTGTGTGTGTGTGTGTGTGTGTGTGTGTGTGTGTGTGTGAGAGAGAGAGAGAGAGAGAGAGAGAGAGAGAGAATTCTGTTCTGCTTGGTTAAAATATTTTTATTTATTTTTTATTTTATACAGTCAAATCTAATTGGTTCAATTTCTATTTGGACATGTACAGTTGGAAATAAGGCCATTCCCGCAAGAAAAAATGCACAGCATACAGAGCATACAGAGCATAAGTTATAGGAAAAGGGCTGGACAGATGTCTCTCTCAGGCAGCTATTGGACCCTGAATTATCAAAGCTGGAAAAACAACTTTTTAAAAAGATATTTTATGCATTCAGGTGCAACATGTATGTGGAATATAAGAATATTTATAAAGCAAATGTATTTCACAGGGCCTCCAAAGCCCTGCAGTTTCAGGTTTAGCCTAACTTCTTAAAATTACATATAGAAATGTTAACCTTGTGAAAGACAGGAAACTTTCCTCAGGCTAGGGTCTCTGATGTGGATGGAGAGTTATGGCACAGCAAGGTTGCTGGCTCAAGGACAGACAAGTTACTGATTGATATGTA
>NW_007730608.1:120388-122063 GCF_000696425.1 Galeopterus variegatus
GTTGGTGGATCAACTTAACCTTTTGCAAATTGCATTATGGAATGTCACTTTGCTTATTTCACTGATGTTACAACCTATATTGTTAAACTATAACCCCACCTATGTTCTTGTTCTGTAACTTCCTGGTCTGGAGAATAAATGTGGGGTGAGAACCTCAGTTCCTAGTTAAGTTCCCCAAAAGAAGCAATGCCTCTCTCTTGAGGGTTCTGGGAAATTAACTTCTTTGGGATCTCTCACTGCTTGGAGGAAATGGGCTTTGAGTAATCCTTTGTGTGTCTCTGTCACCCAGGGGAAGAGAGTATTTCTAACAGTATTTTTGCTCACCTAGCCTCTAAAGGCATTTTGGTGTGAAGCCATATTTAAGAGCATACATAGTCAATTACACTTTTTCAAAGTCCACATTAGGGAAAACAAAATCTCAAAGTGGTTATGACAGAATAACAGTGGGAAAGGTAATCTATAACAGTAGAATCTCCTCAGTCCCAGCACATGAACAAATGTAGAGATCAAGTTTCCACAGAGAGGGAAAGCCAGTACCAAGTGTGAGAAAAGGATTGCTTCCTTCCAGTGAGGATGATGACCAGATTCAGTAGGACTCAGTAAGAAATAAAGTGAGAGAATCGGAGGTTACAGGCGGAGATTAAAATTCCCCAAGTTTAAGATTTTAGAAGTGATGAGAATGAGTTATGTAAGTGCACATTAAGTTTTGAGAAATGATGACTTATAGATTTGATTTAGCTGTGTCTCATTTAATACTGAATGGCCTCCTGGAGCCCTAGACCCACTTTCCAAAGTGATTCGTAATTAGGTGTGCACAGATTCATTGGGTGGACTATCATTTGAGATCAAAGAAACAGCATATTAAAGGTATAGAATAGTCACTGAAATATACATAAATATGCATAAACATACACATGAGGGTATTTCAAAAAGTTCGTGGAAAAACTGAATTAAAAAAATGATACAAATCCTTCCAGGAAATTTTTGAAGATCTCTCTCCACACTCACAAATATCTAAACGTACATAAAAAAGTTGAAGCCAGTGGAGGGATGACTTTAAAGAACATAATGTTGTCAATGTAAAATTTATTTTAGGTTCATTGAAAAATTGGAAAAGTATAATTCTTATTGCCTATAGTTAAATTTCCCTCTTTAGTATTAAATATCACAAGAAAGTCTTTCTGGTGAACAAATTATTCTCAACAGTGAAGGTGATGAAGTGAAAATTTATGTGGAGAACTTCCCGAGCAGACTTTTCAAAGTGATAGCCTAAACTAGCTAAAAAATATAAAATTGGGCAAGGATTCTATTTTATTCTTACCCTCAAGACCCATTTCTCACTTAAGTGTAATTTACTCAAGCACCTTTTCATGTATAAATCAATGTATGCTCTCACTAGGTCAAGCTTATCACATTAAATGAATTTCAGACGAAATCAATTCTTGCTCTTTGTTAAACGTATTGGAATTAAGACATGATTTTCTAAGTGACAAGTATATCTAGTGTATTTTATTTTTGAAGATTCTCAGATGGATTTATCAATTATAGAACTTAATTCAGAAAATAGAAAATGTGCATTTCATCATTTTAATTATATTTCATAAAAATAAACTATTTTTATCAGTTATTCAATCTGTATGATTTTCTACATATCTAGTCTGTTACTTTCTAATAC
>NW_007730608.1:122454-125283 GCF_000696425.1 Galeopterus variegatus
TTTTTATCAGTTATTCAATCTGTATGATTTTCTACATATCTAGTCTGTTACTTTCTAATACTAGTATATCTTAGCTAATTAAGTAGGCTATTTCAAGTACATTTTAATGTGTTTTCTAACTAATAAAATTCTATTATATTAGTATCAAATAATTCCCTTTTCAAATATACATTCATCTGCCCATCTGACCACATGACTGATGCCACCAGCACACTTGGCCACCTCACCACCCCCTGGAAGCAGCCCTATCCACCAGCCCAGCTGATGGCACCAGCACACCAGCGACCTCACTGGCAGCAGTGCTCCCTGCTGCTAAGAAGCATGATGAGCAAGTGGTCTGTGACAGTCAGCACCCCAGTGACAGCCACCACTATAGCAATAACCATCACCACAACAACTGCCAGCACAAGGGTGGCTCACTGCCACACCCACAGCCACCACCACCTTATTGGTAGCCTTCTGACCATTAATTGGCACAGACAGGAGAGCCACCAGTGGAGTGCAAGAAAAGACGTGAGCAAGCATTGACCTGTGTGACCCAGTGGCCCAATCCACAAGGGGAATTATGTTGCCATATGCAATGTAACACATCTAGGGTGGGAAGTACATGCACAATCCATTGGACTGCCTTCGTCAAGGGAGAGACACATGCAGAAACCCCCAAGAGTACAGAAACCCAAGATACCCAATGAGAATAACAAGAAAATTTCCAATCCCACCAACTGACACCCACCAGGAGAAGCAAGGTCCCAGGAGGAGCTTTTGCTTACAGGAAAGAAGAAAAAGAAAACCCACCCATGGTCACCCATTCAAACTGAGGAGTTCCAGTGTACCCCAGTGTATCCATGAGGGTCACAGGATGCTAGCTGAAGTGCCAAGAGGTCTGCCCAGGGTCACCTCCCACAGCCAAAGAGCAACAGGGCACCCAAGCTCTTCTTCCATGAACTTGAAAGCTTGCCCATGTCTGGATGAACCAACATAGTGTCACCAAACTCAGCAAGGAACCCCAAATTTCCCAGGAACTAGGCCATGGAGGCACTCACATGAAATTCCAAAATTAGATATTGGATTAAATTCCCCACTGAAAAGACACATTCTGACTGATTGGATTAAAAAGCCCAACTATATACTGTCTTCAAGAAACTGACCTCTTCTGTAAAAACACACACAGACTAGTGAAGGGATGGAAAAAGATTTACCTTGTAAATAGAAACCAAAAACAAGCACAAATAGCTATTCTTATATCAGATAAAATAGACTTCGAGCCAAAAATCATAAAAAGAGACCAAGGATATTATATAATGATAAAGGGATCTATCCAGCAAGAAGACATAACTATCAAAAATATTTATGCACCGAACTTCAGAACACCCACATATATAAAACCAACACTTTTAGACCATAGGGAAGAGATAGACCCAAATATGATAATAGCTGGGGGCCTGACCACTTCTCTCTCAGCACTGAACAGATCCTGCAGGAAACAAATCAACAGAGAAACAAAGGATTTAAACTATACTTTAGACAAACTGCACGTGGCAGATATCTACAAAACATTTTATCCAAAAACTACAGCATATACATTCTTCTCATCAGCACATGGAACACTCTCCAGAGTAGAACACATTTTAGATCACAAATCAAGTCTTAGCAAATTTTAAAAATTGAATCATTTCAAGTGTTTTCTCAGATCACAATGGATTAGAACTAGAAATCAATAACAAATGAAACTCTGGAAACTATATAAATACATGGAAATTAAACATGCTATTGAATGACCTATGGATCCAAGAAGAAATTAAACAGGAAGTCAAAAAAAATTGAAACTAATGAAAATAAAGACATATCATACCAAAACCTGTGGGATACTGCAAAAACAGTACTAAAAGAGAAGTTTATTGCAATAAATGCTTGCACTAAAAGAATAGGAAGATTTCAAATAAACAGCCTAATGCCATACCTCAAAGAACTAGACAAACAAGAAAAACCCAACTCCCAAATTAGTAGATGGAAAGAAATAATTGAGATCAGAGCACAACTAAATGAAATGGACACAAAAATGATATCCAAGATCAATAAAACAAAAAGTTGTTTTTTGGAGAAGATCAACAAAATAGACAAATCATTAGCTAGCCTAACTAAAAAAAGAAGAGCAGAGACCCAAATAACAAAAATCAGAAACGAAAAAGGAGGCATTCATTACAACTGATACCATAAAAATAAAAGAGTCATTAGTGATCGTTACAAACAACTACACACCAACAAATTTGATAACCTGGAGGTATTGGATAAATTTCCAGACACATGTAAAACACAAAGACTGAACCAAGAAGACATAAAAAACCTGAACAGACCAATAAGAATCAATGAGATTGAAACAGTTATCAGCAGTCTTTCAACAAAGAAGAGCTGAGGATCAGATGGCTTTACTGATGTATTCTACCAAACCTTTAAAAAGGAATTAATAACAATTCTCTTCAAACTGGAAACCATTCTTCCAAACTCATTCTATGAAGCCAGCCTCACATTGATACCAAAACCAGACAGGGATACAACAACAACAACAAACCTGCAGACCAATATCTTTGATGAATAGAGATGCAAAAATCCACAAAAAAACATTAGCAAACAGAATATAGCAACACATGAAAAAAATTATACACCATGACTAGGTGGGATTCATCCCAGGGATGCAAGGATGGTTCAACATATGCAAGTCAACAAATATTACACACCACATCAACACAATCAAGGAAAAAAAAATTGTCTGATTGCCGGGGACCAGCCCCAGCACAGAGATTGTAAAGGTCCCCACTGGTAAGGGATCCC
>NW_007730608.1:126517-142165 GCF_000696425.1 Galeopterus variegatus
ATTGTCAGTTTGCAGATGACATAATCATATATACAGAAAAATTTAAAGACTCTGTAACAAGGCTATTAGAGTTGATAAATGATTTCAGTGAAGTTACAGGATACAAAATCAGTAGCATCTTAATACTCAAAGGATGAACTAGCAGAAAAAGAAATCAAGAAAGCTTGCCCATTTACAATAGACACCAAAACAAACAAACAAACAAACAAACAAACAAACAAAAACTAGGAATAAATTTAAACAAGGAGGTGAAAGATCTCTAAATGAGGACTGCAAATCACTGCTGAATAAAATTAAAAAGGTCATAAAAAGATGGAAAGATTTTCCATGCTCTTGAATTGGAATAATTAACACTGTGAAAAATATCCATACTACCCAAAGCAATCAACTGATTCAATGCAATCCCCATAAAAATACTAACGACATTCTTTACAGTGTAGGGTCTGCCGCCGGCCAACCCGCACAGCCTTACCCTCGTTCCTTTTGGTGGGTGAGCAAATTGCCCGGGATTCCTCTTTCCCTCCTGTCCCCTTTGGAAGGAGATGGGGGAAGGGAGCTGTGAAGAGAAGTGAGCACACCACCGGCCCCAACCAGCCCAGTTAGAGGACACTCAGACACGGCGTGGGTTCTATTGAGCAGTTCCGTTTATTATCACACAAGCACTTGCTTTTAAAGGCAAATGGGGAAGGCAGGTTTTTTACATCCTCCAATCAGCTTAAGGGTTATGGGCATGCATCTTGTCTTAATGCCTAGCTATTGCAATCATGCAGTTTTCACGAGCATAGCCAATAAGGGCTAAGGCAAGGTTCCCGCAGACACTCCCACCCTACTTCCTCCCAGCACCATCTTAGGCTGCTACGTTAAACCACTTGTAATGTCACAGGTGGCATTAACTTTTAAAGCCTGAAATACAGAAATAGAGAAAGCAATCCTAATATTTATATGGAACAACAAAAGACCCTGAATAGCCAAAGCAATCCTGAGCAAATAAATAAATATATACATACATACATAAATACATAAATAAATACATAAAGCTGGAGGCATAATACTACCTGACTTCAAATTATTCTACAAAGCTATAGTAATAGAAACAGCATGATACAAGCATAATAACAGACACAGGAACTAACAGAACAGACTAGAAAACCCAGAAATCAACCCAAATACTTACAGCAAACTGATTTTCGACAAAGGCACCAAGAACATATGTAGGGGAAAAGACTGCCTCTTCATTAAACGGTGCTGGAAAAACTGGTCATCCATATGCAGAAGATTGAAGCTACACCTCTACCTCTCGCCATATACCAAAATCAACTCAAAATTGGTTAAAAACTTAAGTATAAGACCTGAAGCTATAAAACTCCTGAAAGCAAGCAAACAAACAAACAAAAACATAGGGGAAACAATGTAGTAAGTAAGACTGGGCAAAGACTTTATGAATATGACCCAAAGGCACAGGCAACAAATGGAAAAATGAGCAAACGAGATTATATCAAACTAAAAAGCTTTTGCACAGCCAAAGAAACAACAGAGCAAAAAGACAACCTACAGAATGAGAGAAAATAGTTGCAAACTGTGAATCTGACAAAGGATTAATATCCAGAATATACAAGGAACTCAAACAACTTAACATAAAAAAACTAATAACCCAATTAAAAAATGGGCAAAGGAGCTGAATAGACATTTCTCCAAGAAAAAAGTACAGATGGTCAACAGACACATGAAAAAATGCTCAATATCACTCAACATCAGGGAAATGCAAATGAAAACCACATCAAGATTAGACTTTGAGATTAACCACACCCAGTTAGACTGGCTATTATAAAAAAAGACAGAGAATAACAACTGCTGGTGAGGATGCAGAGAAAGGGGAACCCTCCTTCACTGTTGGTGGGCCTGTAAATTGGTGCAGCCATTATGGAAAACAGTATGGAGGTTCCTCAAACAACTACTGATAGATCTACCACTGCTGGGTATATACCCAAAGGAATGGAAATCATCCTGTCAAAAGGATAACTGTACTCCAGTGTTTATTGCACCTTTATTTACGATAACTAAGACTTGGAACCAACCTAAATGTCCACTGTTGAGTGACTGGATAAGGCAAATGTGTTATACTTACACAGTGGAATTCTACTCAGCCATAAACAAGAATAAAATTCTGTGATTCGCAGAAACATGGATATACTTAGAGAAAATTATGTTAAGTTAAATAAGCCAGGCACAGAAAGAGAAATACTCTCACCTATAAATGAGAGCTAAATACCAAAATAAATAAATAAATAAATAAGGAAAGAAAAATACTGCAATCAGAATAATACATTGAACTTTCAAAAGAAGAGAACAGAACTGAAGCTACCAGAGCTGAGGAATGAGAGAGGAGTAGGAAGTAAAGAAGGAATTGGTAAAGAGCCATGAGAATTGATTACATTGTATAATGTTGAATATACTAATTATCCTGATTTGAACACCATATAATGCACACAGGTATTGATATACAATGCTGTTCCCCACAGATATGTACAATAAACTATATTCCAATAAAAATAAATAAATAAAATAGGGAAGTACTACAAAAAAAAAAATAAGTTATGAAGAGAAAAAGAACAGAAAGAGAAATACCTCATGTCCTCACTCATAAGTGGGAGCTAAAAAATAAACAAATAAATAAATAAAAAAGAAGGATACAACAATAACAATAATATGTTGAACTTTCAAAATGAGAGAACAGAACTGAGGTTACCAGTGGGAGGAGAAGGACAGGGGGAGTGGGGGAGAGGAGGAATTGGCAAAGGGCCACAAAAATTGATTACATTGTATAATGTTGAATATACTAATTACCCTGATTTGAGCAAAACATATTGCACACAGGTATTGATATTCAACACTGTACCCCACAGATATGTACAGTCAACTTTGTCTCAATTAAAAAAAAGAAAAAAATACATCTTTAAATATTGTACTCAAATATAAAATTATACTACAATGAACTCTTTCTATTTTTGTTGCTTTTCATCTAAGAGGCTTAAACTTACTAAAAACATAGTTAGCATAATTAATATTGAGGAAAATTAGAAACATGCATTAATGTAGTGTATTATGTTAAATTAGTAAAACTAATGCTTTTACAAAACATAATTTATAAAATAACTAATTCATATTGGTATATAAATTTCCCTCAAGTAAATTAATGTTCAAATTTACTTACTACCACAATTAATTCTAATATTAATGTTAATAATTACTGCTAAGTATAAATAAATGATAGATTTAACAACTACTGTTGAAAATACTACTTTAAATATGATCAAACCTTGTAGAACTACATAAAGAGAAAGAGGCTATTTTTCTTGCTATACATCATGCTTCTTCACATACAATTATACGCATTTTTTGAATATTTTTTTGTGTACTTCTAATTTGACAAAAATGAAGATGCTGGAAGAGAGGGAATTTGTTGGCAGAAAATGGTAAACTTCTATAAATGCAGGTAAGATATGTATCCTCAAATTGTTCCAGGTCTGCTACATTCTGATTATTACAGTCAAATCTTATTATTTGTTACAGTTCAAGGAAATAGTATTTCAGCAGCTATCAGCACTTTTTTTTTTCAGAAAGTGAAGTCTCAAGTTTGCTGTATTCCAATATTGGTTATTTAGGCTTTCTCCTCAGGAATGTGGCTGTAATAGGCTCTACTAGCCTGGTAAGACCCTATTTGTGGAATATACTATAAAGCAAATGTACTTCACAAGGCCTGGTTTTCCAAAGCCTTGCTGTTTCAAAGACTGACCTTGCAAGGACAGGAAATTTTCTTCAGGCTATAAGTCTCTGTTGCAAGATAAGGATTGTGGCACAGCAGGTTGCTGGCTCAAAGACAGACTAGTTACTGATTGTTATGTAAAGATACTGAGAAATTGCTGTAAGAAGGAATGTTTGCTAAGATCAAACTGTTGTTGATAGGACCACTTAATTGCCTTACTGGAATGTCATCTGGCTTGTTTCACTGCAAGTTACCAGCCTATATTGTTAAAGGATAACCCCACCTTTGTTCTATTCCTGTAACTTCCTGGTCTGGAAAATAAATGCAAGAAGAGAACCCCAACTCGGTGTTAATTTCCCAAGGAAGGGATGCCTCTGGCTTGAGGGTTCTGGTGGAAGATTAACCACTTCGGGGCTTCTCCCTGCTCAGTGGAGATGGGCTTTGAGTAATCCTTTGCATCTCCGTCACCCAGAGGAAGTGGGGTGACAAATCCTTGGAGAGCAAAGCAACGCAAAGCAACACCTATTCAGTAGGTTCCCTTCAACTACCCTTGATATATATTAAAATTTTCAAACCCGTGATACCTTTTTCTTAACTTTACATCCAGCAAAACTGAAGATTATAAATTTTCCTAAAAGAGAGAGTGCGTGCTAAATAAAAAGTAAATGAAGGAAACTGGGAGAAAAAAGTAATATATCAAGTATAGTATCACATTATGATTCTGAAATTGAAGACAGTATAGTATTTATGCAGAGTGAGGCAAATTGCAATAGAAAAACAAAGAGGTAGTCTGAAACAGATTCAATAATAAATGAAAATCTCATTTATGAGGAAGATGGTAAACACCAATGGGGAAAATGATGAGGTCTATGTAATAAATACTGCTGATGTATGCGTAGATTTCCTGATTTCTAGACATTGTGAACAAATGTGATACTCTAATGGGTGGGCACGAATGCAGCTGGAAGCACTAGGCGCTAGCAGCACATCTCTACTAGCCTCTGCCCATAAGCCCGCCCCCACGGCCTTTGCTTTTTGTGGGTGACTGTGAGAGTTCCCTCACAAAAAGACAGCTTCAGTGCTAGGCGCTCTGAGCTTAGTGGTCTATATTTATGAAATAGCTTGGTGAAACCAACTGCTGGAAATAACTGTCTGCTGAGGACGGTAGAAGCCTGCACTCTGGTGCTAAGATGAGCACAGACTCCTGCAGGGCCGAAGGCAGGGCCCTCCAGTTCAAACTAGCTCATTATTAGGTAACCCATGATATGTCACCCTAGAGCCATTATTTTTTTTTGGATAAGCTCATTGCCACATTCAGGAAGAAAGAGGTAAAAAGGACAAAAACAGGAAGAATTTTGCAATGCATATGATTAATGTAAGTATTAATATCCAGAAAATGTAAAAAACAAATTGAAAAGACAAATAATCCAGTAAAAATAGATAAAAATATTTGAAGAAAAAGCAACTAGATTTTATTAGCAATCTTGCTGCCGAATTGAAACCATTAGGTCAAGAACAATTAAAAATCTTGATAACAAATGTGTGGTTAAGACGTGAAATAAAGTGATAAACTGCTAACAGGTGCATAAATCTGTACAATTACCGTGGGAAGTAATTTGTTGTTATCTCATAAAATTGAAGATATACATATCCTATGACTAAGAAATGTTGTATATGTGCAACAAGGGACACATGAAAGGATATTCATAGACTCTTTGTTTGCATTAGCCAAAAAACCAGAAACATTGCAAATGTGCAACAATAAAAATAAATAAATAGTCACAGTGTTCTACATTAATGTTAAGGAATCAACTGCAGCAATATATACTGCCATGGATGAAGCTCAAGAACTTGATATTAAGAAAAAAGAAGTTACAGAAGATTACTTACAGTAAAATAAATGAACAACATATGAAATTAAACCATCTGTTATTTGGGGATAGCAATTTGTGGAAAACTATAAGGAAATTTATAGGAATAATAATAAAAATCTTGAAAATGGTTATCTACAGGAGAAGGGAATGGGGTCAAAACAATGACCCAGGAGACCTTCATTTTTTCAAAGACTGTTAATTAGTCTACAACTTAGTAAAATGCAACTGGTTCATATTGTGTTCATGAATAATAAAAATATGTTGATGTATTCAGCAGAATATTGTTTTATTCAATACAATTAGAACAGACTTTCAAAAATATTTGTGACTTCCTAAGGGATACATAAGAAAATAAATTCCATTCTGTTATCAGTCTAAAATTATTACATCACTGTTTAAATATAGCAAAATTCTACTTTATCAGAATTTGAAAACAAAAGGTAGCTAAGTGACATTTACTTTTTTATTTTGAAGACTTAACCACCACACTGCATATTGAAGAGAAAGAAAAGTTAATTTAGTAATTTTGTTTTGCTTTAGGGAAATTTCCAAATAAAATAACTAATATATAAGCCTCATGTATATGCATCTTTTTGGTTAGGTCATTTTAAACAGATTATAAATGAAAATTGTTGATAACATGATGCCATTGAAAATCTGCTACCTGCTGGAAGAAGCTTGGAACTACAAGAACAAATTTTTTTTTTTTTTTCCTCTTCCCTTCCGGTTATGTTTCTATATCTCCCCATAAAGAATGTACAGTTTAAGGCAAGAGTAGGAGATGAAAAGGGAGGGTAATGTTTTTGTTAATCTCACAGAAACTTAAAATTATTTTCGACAAATTATACAATCTCCTAACTGAATAATGTGGAGAATATAGTACAATTTCTTAAACAGAAATGTATAATCAATACAGTGCTATGAAAATAATATAATGTACAGTAAGTGTTATGAAAAATACTAATACTCTGTTATAGTTCATGCCCAAAGTAAATCTTTTAAGTTTTTACTAGTGTCATTATTATTATTAATAGATTATATAATCTTAAGTACAAAACTATTAATCACATTTGGAGTACATTTTAGCTATCACTTCAGTTCTAAAAGACAGAAAAGAAAAGAATTATTTCTTAATAAAATAGTACACATATGTATTAGTAGCTCACATGCCATGTTTTAGCATTTGTCTTTTGCATCATCAGTTGTATTTGCACTGATAAAAGAACATACAGACTGCTGATAGCTGTTTTATTTTTCAGCTTTTCATAAAACTGAATTTTATTTGAATATTTTTGGTAATTAATATTCTGTTTCTTTTATTTAGTTCAAAATGTAAAGTAATGTAGGACATTTCTTAAACTAACATATACACAAGTTAATGTATATATATAAAACACAGTGCCATATAGATAGCAAAAAAGCACAATCTATTATTCTCAATATTATTACTCATAAGAACATGAGCTTAAGTAACAATGGTTTAATACATACAACAATAACCCAAACTCTTTTGTAAGATTAGCTGCATAAACTAACATATAAAATAAAGAGAAATGTTCTATAGATTTTTTAACCCCAAATAAAAATTCCCTGATTGTAAAATACCTTGATTTTAGTGTCTGATATGGATGCCTTGGTACTAGATAGACTCACTAATCTAAAATAAAGTTATAGTTCCTTACAGATTCGTAGTTATCCTAAGTTGAGATAATTGTCATGTTTAACTCAGGGTGGAAAAAATGAGGAAATAATATCTTATAGCAAATATGTACTGGAAAAATAGATATAGGCTTACATTCCTGAAACCTGAGCAATCTAATTTCTTTTTCAGCTAACTCCTCTATTGATGTGGATTGCTGAGCAATTGGGTGAAGAGAATTATCCTAAGGATTAATACATAAAGGAGAGTAGGTTGAAAGACATCAACAATCAACTATTGGGGAGAGGGAAAACTACAAAACATAACAATGAATAATAAAAAATGACAGGTTAAGATGAAAACGGCAATGATGCTGTCCCATGCATGTATGTGGTTGGGAGATATTGGGATTTACTTTTAATGTAAGTCAAAAGAAGAAACCAGGTATCTAGGCTTTCAAATCATCAGTTGATGTACTTAAGTTGTAAGGTAAAGACATCTGTAAAAAAATTTATAAAAAGACAGGAAATCAGAAACTAAACTAAATACTTTTCTTTGGATATGAGTAAATAGCTCTATGTCCTGGTAACTGCAGAGAAAAGCAAACTAGCAAAAAAGACAGCTATAAATGTTAGAGAACTATTAGAAGTAATATATTTAGGAAAAGAACAAATCTTTGAACAAAAATCTAAGTACAGACGAATAAAATACAATGTTACTTTAAGTTTTCTAGCCAGTATTTATGTCACCGTGATGCCATTAACCTATTTGAAGATGTACAGAAAAAGAGGAAAATTATGGGCTGAGTCTAGACAACCAAAATTGCATGCTGTCGCAGTTGTGTGCCACACTGTTGGTGACTGTCCACTAACATACACTGGCTAGATCCCTTTTTGCTGACATGTTAATTTGTTGCTGCAGCTTTAGAATGCTCATTGATGCAATCTTATTGAGCTTGCTTCCTACAGTGAGTTGGTTTATTTGGTTAAATTAATTATGTTCTATAAGTTTCTGATTTGAAAAATGAAAACAACATTTTCCAGTCTCTTTATGACATCTCCACTCTAGTTCATAATATAATTCCATTTTATATTATAGTTTAATAATTTAGCCACATACAAACCTGTGCTAACTTCTAAACCCAACTTTTTTTTGTTCTTATTTATACATATTTATGTGGTACGGAGTTGACTATAAGTATTTGTGTACAGTATGTGATGGTCAAAATATTATTAGCATGTTCATTGTTACAAATTATAATTACTTTTTATGTCCCTTACCCAGTTATTCCCTATCCCACCTCCCCCTTCCCCTTTCCCATCCCTGATAACTATAGGTCTGCTCTCTCCTTCTGAATTTTCAACATTTTATTATGGTCTTTCTTCCTTTCTTTGTTTCTTAGTTCCCACTTATGAGTGAGGACATGCGGTACCTTTTCTTTCTGTGCCTGGCCTGTTTCACTTAACATAATTTTCTCTAAACCCATTGATGCTACTGCAAATGGCAGAATTTCATTCTTTTCTATGGCTGAGTAGTATTCCATTGTGTAGATATACCACATTTTCCTTATCCAGTCATCCACTGATGGGCATTTAGGCTGGTTCTGTATATTGGTTATTGTAAATAGAGCTGTGATGAACATGGGAGTGCAGGTATCACTTCGACATGACAGTTTCCATTCCTTTGAGTAAATACTCAGAAGTGGGATTGCTGGATGTTATGGTATTTCTATCCGTAATTGTTTGAGAAACCTCTGTACTACTTTACAGTCCCACCAGCAGTGTAGAAGAGTTCCCTTTTCTCCACATTGTCACCAGCATTTGTTATGCTCAGTCTTTTTGATAATAGCCAGTCTAGCTGGGGTTAAATGATATCTCAATGTGGTTTTGATTTACATTTCCTTGATGATTAGTGATGGTGAGCATTTTTTCATGTACCTGTTGGAGTCTTTTTGATAATAGCCAGTCTAGCTGGGGTTAAATGATATCTCAATGTGGTTTTGATTTGCATTTCCTTGATGATTAGTGATGGTGAGCATTTTTTCATGTACCTGTTGCCCATTTGTATGTATTCCTTCAAAAATTTTCTATTCAGCTCTTTACCCAATTTTTAATTGGATTGTTTGGTTTTTTTACTGTTAAGTTTTTTGAGTTTCTTATATATTCTGGAAATTAATCCTTTGTCGGATGTATGGTTTGCAAATATTTTCTCCCATTCTCTCAGTAGGTTATAGTCCTGGGCTCTTTTGGGACTTCTCTTTAATTCCGTGAAAGAATAAATTTCTTCTGTCTTCCTGGTCTTAGCAAGACTCTTTACTTGAAAACTCTATTCTCTTAAAAAGTCATTACTGCATACTCTGTGCTTAATTACAGACACAAAATATATTTTGATAGTTTTTATACAATCTGTAGTTTCTTAATCCACCTAAAAATAATATTAAAATTATATACATTATTATTCGTACCTTCATTTATAGGTACTGTGATTCAGCTCAGGTTTTATGTAGAATTCTGATTTATCTATTGATGTTTTAACCAATTTTAAGTTATTTTCTTAATTGTTGCTCCTGGGAATACAGAATTATATTTATGCAATTTATTTTTATTGCTATCTACTTCATAACTATACTAACATTTCTGGTAAATTACAGACAATTTTATATATGTCATATATCATAAAACTTTGACATATATTAAAAACAAAAATACAGTTATATTTAATCTTTAGACAATCTTATTTACTTTACAAAGCTATGATAATAAATGAGAGGACATATATTTATAAGGCTTTTAATATTTACACACAAGGTCCTGTCCTATCTACCCATCTGTCCTGTGGATCAATATTAAACTCCGATGTTGCTTCCTTTCAGTCTGAACAACATGTTTTAGTATTTTTTATAAGGCAAGTCTGATAACAACAGCCTCCTTAACTATTGGTTTATCTGGAATGCCATTACTTTGCTTTTATTTTTGAAGGATAGCTGTTTTCCTGTATAAAGAATTATTGTTTAACCTTTTTTCCCCCTTCTTTTAACACTTCAAATGCAACATTCCACTACCTTCTGGTTTCATTATTCCTAGAGAAAAGCCACGTGTTATCATATTGCTGCCCTGATGTATGCATTCAGTTGATTCTATCTTCCTGCTTTTTTCTTTAAACACTTTGTCTATGATATGTCCAGGTGTGGATTTCTGTATTTTTCCTACTTGGGTTTTGTTAAGCTTCTAGGATATGTAGATTAATGTATATCATCAAATTCTGGAATTTGGGATCATTATTTTATCACATAATAAGTCTTTCTCTTTGTCTTTCTTCTGTCCTTCTGATACTCCCATTACATGTATGTTAGTAAACTTAATGTTGTATGCAACACAGGTCTGTAAGTCTGTTCCCTTTATTCACTTTTTTCTTCTTCAAATTATATAATTTTTATTGGCCTCTATATTCAACTTCATTGATATTTTTATCTTTTCATTAAATCTGGTATGAAGGGGTTCTACCAATTCACATCCTTCCTAGCAATATATAATAATTCCTATTGTTCCACAAGTTTTATAATCAGAGTTTAATGCCAAACAATTTAATTTTGTCATTTTTAAATACAATATATCTTTAATGGGCATTAATATTGTTAAGAAAGTAGATGACCATTATTTTATAATGTAAAAAAGCATTTTCTTTTCTCTTTTAATGAGTGGTCTTCTCATCAGGAGTCTCCAAGACCATCCTCAAATTAAATGATTCACTATAAGGACTTACAGACTTCAGAAAAGCTGGTTATTCTTTATGGTTTTGGCACTGTTCTGTGAAAGGATATTAAAGTGTTACAGTGAAAGTATTAACATCAGCAAAGATAAAAGGCACATAAAGTGATGTCCAGGAGACACAATCAGAAAAATTCTGGTTGTCTTTTACCAGTGAAGTTGTATAGACAGTGCTTAATTTTCACATCAATAACATGTGGAAACATATATGGAGTATTGACAGAGAACTTCATTGGAGCCATAATGTACACATATTCATTAAGGGTTTATCATGTAGGCTTGGAGTGTCCCTAAGCATCCACCATAAATCAAATTATTAACGGTAAGCTATCTGGTATGTAGTCTCAGGTCTACAAAGACATACTTACCAGACAAGTTAAGGGTTTATCATGTAGGCTTGGAGTGTCCCTAAGCATCCACCATAAATCAAATTATTAATGGTAAGCTATCTGGTATGTAGTCTCAGGTCTACAAAGACATACTTACCAGACAAAATTTTTCAAGTGCTTAGAATTTCTTTCTCAGGAACTGATCAAGGGCTATGCAGGGTGTAAACAGACCAAGCCTCCTGAGTTGACTCTTAACTTCACAGAACTATTCTTATATTCTTCCACTTTTTAGATGTTTGTATATATTAAGGTCATTGGATCTTTATCTGGAATATGAATAGAACATATTTTTGTATTAAGAAAAAAATATTTCTTGCTTAATTCATAAAAAATCCAAATTATAATAAAATGCTAAAATTGTTTATAGTAAAACATCATCATGACAGAAAAAGAGATCATAAATAATAAAGTAAGCCAATAATATAGTAAAAAATGTCTTGTTCCTCATATGAACAACAATTGAGTATCCAGAATACACAAATCATGTCTACAAATTAATGAGAAAAACTTGATTCAACCAAATATAATACGAAATCTAAAGATAGGAATAAGCAGTACATGCAGGAATATACCATAACCACTAATAAAGTTAAGAAAAGTTCTCCAACCTCACTGGTAATCAAGGAAACACACAATAAACAGATTTACTTACACCAATCAAATAAGGTAAAATTTTATTATAGACAATAAGAAATAGTGTCAAGCAGGTGGAAAAAATTTACACATTGTATTATGGAATGTAACCATCTAATCAGCTGGGGACCTGGAGAGAACAAAAGAGATACCTATTGGATCTATCCACTGGGTCTGGGATACAGTTTTCTGTCCTGTCCATGGACATCAGAACTCCAGACTCTCCAGCCTTTGGGTTCCAGGACTTAATACCAGCAGTACTCCCAGGTTCTTAGGACTTTGGCCTCAGACTGAAAATTACACCATCAGCTTCCCTGGTTCTGAAGCTTTTGAACTTGGACTGAGCCACACTACTGGCATCTCAGTGTTTCCAGCTTGCAGATGGCCTACTGTGGGTCTTCTTGACTTTCATAATCCTAATAAAGCACTTCTCATGTATTTTTATATATATTATAAAATATAATATATCCTATTGGTTCTATTTCTTTGGGGAACCCTAACAAATACAGTTACTTTAGAGGACAATTTAACAGCATCTAGCAGCTGGGATGATGATGCGTCTACACCATGACCGAGAATTGCACTTGTAGGAGTCTACCATAAGCAAATATATTTTCCCACATATTGTGCATTTTCTATTTCTAATTCTTTATTAAAGATCCAAGTTATC
Organism: Galeopterus variegatus; assembly: GCF_000696425.1. NCBI lineage: Eukaryota > Metazoa > Chordata > Mammalia > Dermoptera > Cynocephalidae > Galeopterus > Galeopterus variegatus. The sequence continues at coordinate 139,253 of NW_007730608.1, forward strand.
GTCCACTAGTATGACTACTTTGGATGATTTTTTAAAATTTTATTTTTATCTTAAAGCTTCTTTATTTTATATTCATTTATGAAGGCTAATTTTTTTTATTCTTCTTGTTTTCTTTAGTAACTTTATTCCTCTATTTTTTTCTTTATTGCCATCTTTTGAGGAAAGTGAATATAAAAAAGTACAAAATTTTGTTTCCCTTTCAATTATATTTTGAGTAATTTTTTTAGTAGTTGCATTAGGGCTTGTAGTATACATTTTATCCCACTAGAATGTACTTTTGTTGATTTTGTTAATTAATACATTAATGGTTACAGTTTCAGTGAAATATAAAAAGCTTTACCTCTATATAGCTCCATTTGTCACCCTTTTTGTACTATTATTGTTATGCATAACAAATACATGTATTTTTCAAACCCAACAATAATTGCTATAATTATTACTCATTTCACTCTATGTCTTTTAAAGAAGCTGAGAGAAAAGAAGAAAATATATACTTACAGAGTTTGTTATATTAATTTTTTTGTTTACCTTTACCTATACTCTGCCTTTGAATTTGAGTTACCATGTGGTGTCATTTGCTTATTTCAGTGCAGCTTTGTTCTCACCCATGTTGCTAATATGGCTATTGTCAAGTATGTTATATTTATATATGTTACTGAATAAATATTATTCTAAGTACATTATATATCTATATGTTACTGTCTAACAATACACTTATATACATATTATTTATGTAATTGCTTTTTTAATTATTTAAGAAAAAAGAATATACAAGTATACTGTATTTTTAAGTTACACACTTAATTATTTTACCAACACTTTCTTTTTTATGTGTATTGAAATTACTGTCTGTTGTCACTTGCTTTCAGTCTGAAAACTTCCTCCAGCATTCTTGTGAAGCAGAACTGTTGGCAATACATTCTATTTGCTTTTATTTATGTGAAAATGTATTTTGTCTTCATTTTGAAACAATTTTGCTAGATACAACTTTCTTGATAAACTGTTTTTGTATTGTTTTGCTTTGTTTTAACTTTTAGCACTTTGCAAATATTGTCATGTTGCCTTTTTTCTCCATTGTTACTGATGAGTAATCAGCTGTTAATCTTATTGGAGCTTCCCGTGTAAGTCATAAGTCATTTTTCCCTTACTGTTTTCAAGATTTTCTTTCTCTCTTCTGCTGTCAACCTTTTGACTATGATGTATTTGTGTGTGGACTAATATTTTTAATCAAATTTTGGAAGTTCTAAGATTATTGCATAATCCCTATTGATCTATCATTAAGTCCACTACTTGTTTCCCACCTACTCAAATTCTTTACTGAGTTACTCTAATATATTATCTTTTTTTTCTTTTTTACTTTACACCTCCATTTTCTGTTGGGAGCCTGAAGCCCCACACCCCTTCTTGTGAGACCACTCCTACGTGACAATCTGCTCAGATGGCCGTGCTTTACATGATAACTGCCTCGAAATCTTTATGCCAGAAACTGATTGCTCCTGGCTATGCAAGTTAATTTGCAAGTGACCTTTTATCCTTCTCTAGAAACTGTTTAACCATAAACATTCTGGGTGGCAACCTTTACTTTGAATGTCCTGTCTTTGTCTCTCCTCAAGATATTATCATATCTTTACATTCCAGACCCTTTGCAGCATGCCTGCCTTCTCCTATATAAGATGTAACCTAAGAATCAATAAACGAGACTTGATCAGAATACTGTCTTGTCTCAATTTCTCGTGTCTCTTGTCCCATCCAATTCCCACTCCCCCCTCCAGGGTCTGCGTTGAATATCCCGCGGGTCGGGACATTTTTGGCGCCCAACGTGGGGCCTGGATACGGGGGACAAAGTGAGGAAGAAGGCGCATAGGAGGGTCGACCACTGAAAATGAAAGAGTAAAACCTTCATCCGCCGCGGGAACCTGCTGCGTCAGGATAAGGTGAGTAAGAGCGCCTGATAATGGGACAAGAATTAAGAATTAAGAATCAAAAATTAAGAATTAAGAATTAAGTTGTCATGACGTGTACATAAGACAGTTACAAAAAGCTTTAAAGACACGAGGAGTAAAGGTTAAAACAAGTGATCTATTAAGGGTGTTCTTTCTTTGTCCCCGGGGCCGAAGCGCAGAGGGGATCGGGCCTGCGACACTCATCATCCCGCTCAGCCCCACAAGAGGTTACCGCCGGCTGGTCCGGGGTCCCTTCCCACCCTGTGTTGTTGGTCCCCGGTGGCGAGAGACCAACAATTTTCCAATTTTATTATTTTTTACAACCTCTATTTCTTTACTAATATTATCTCTTTCATAAGCCATTGCCATTATCTCTTTATTTATTTAAGCATGGTTTTCTTTAGTTCTTTGAACACATTTATAGTAGCTCCTGGGAAGTCTTTGCTAATTCCACCATCTGTGTAGTTTTAAGAGAAGTCTCTCTTGCTTGCTTCTTATTCTTGCTTATGAGACACACTTACATTTTCATTTAAATGTATCATAAATTTTTGTTGTTTAAAACTAGACATTTTAGATAACATATGGTAGAAATTCTGAATGTTAATTTCTCACTTACCCCCTGTAGAGCTAGGGCTGGGTCTGGAGCTCACAGACCCCTCGAGCCCATTCACAAACCCTTCACACACAGGTCTATGAGCTAGGTAACCAGCAAATAGGTCCTTATAGACTTTATTCAGAACACACAACACTATGAGCTAAGAGTACGAAGAGAAACTCAGAAACTCAACTGCTGGGCCAGCCCCGTGGCTCACTTGGGAGAGTGCAGTGCTGGTAGTGCTGAGGCTGTGGTTTCAGATCCTATATTGGGGTGGCCAGTGCACTCACTGGCTGAGCATGGTGCAGACAACACTGTGCTGAGGGTTGCGATCCCCTTACCTGTCAAAAAAAAAAAAAAAAAAAAAAAAAACCC
>NW_007730608.1:143089-146583 GCF_000696425.1 Galeopterus variegatus
TTTGGGGTGGCCAGTGCCCTCACTGGGTGAGCATGGTGCAGAAAACCCTGGGCTGGGGGTTGCGATCCCCTTTCCTCTCAAAAAAAAAAAAAAAACCTCAACTGCTACCAGCAAAATCCAAAGAAAAACTGAGCAGCAGTGCCAGCAGAGTACACATGCTCTATTTTTAGATGCAAACTCTGCCTGCCAGCCTGCTTCACAAACTGAAGAACACACAATAGCAACAACTAGAAAGATACATTGGTGCACATGCCACTAACTCCACCCACACACAACTTGTTTATAAGAAATGTCAGGGAGCCTGACTAAATTATCCTATTTTCCCCATACCCACTATGGTTTGTTATTGCTTTTCTGGGTGGTGGTAGTGTTTGTTAGTAATTTTAAAATTTTGCTTAGGGATATCAATAAACTATTTTTCCAAAGTCTGTTTTCCTTGTTTTCAGCCTCTGATTCTTTTGCTAAGATTTCCTTCCCTTGTTTTTACCTCTTATCTTTAGTTTGGTTACCTAGGGGCTACACCTGCATCATTATAAGTCTCATACTGATCAAAGAATGTGCTTACGTTTCCTTAGCCAGTTATACTTTTGTCCTTCACCACTGAATATGTAAATGGTTCGGAGGCTGTTATCACAGTTCAAGAAACGTTTGTTTTTGCCCCATTTTCAGTCAGGAACTAGTAGCTTGTATTTTCCCTTCCCAGTCACTTCTTGGAGGACACAGCCTTGTACATTCCTGAATCTTCCAGACTGTAAGGATAGGTATGATTTTATTTGTAGGTCTGGTTTCCTAGGAGTTGATGCTGGGTCCGAGTAGCTTCTTGTTCAGTCAGTGTTTGCTCTGAGGTTGTATATAAGCCCCTGTGGCAGTGACACTTCTGCCTTGTGTTGATGTGTCTGTGTATGACTTGTTCATGTTCTTAAGTTTGTCCACATCCTGTTCTGATTGCTCCTGAGTATACACACATGAATACTATACAGCCTAGCACATGTGCACCATCTTCCTGACTCCCATAGTTGAAACTGATCTCTTCAGGCCTCTTCTTGGCCAAATCTTTCACTGGTCCTCTCTATTAATTCTGGCTCCTCTGCTTTTTGTCTTGAATTATAGAGCTGCCAAGCTGCTATTAATCATCCTCCACCAAAATATCCATTATTTTTAAAAATGTCCTCAGATAGGAAGTTTTCCAGGCTTGGTTCCAAATAAAGTCAGTTTTCTCATTCAGCTATGTAAAATTCTTCATCCTTATTGCCTGTTTTTCCCCTATGCACAATCCCTACACAATTGTAACAGACCTGATGGAGGTCTGGGGTCATTCTTTTCTGGAACACACTTTCATTCTACAAGTAGGCACTGGAGTAGTTAGGCAGCCTCTTCTCTTCTCAGCTTGGCCCTGATGTCATAGAACCTACACTTTAAGAGCAAAATGGAAAAGGGGCACTTGGGTCCCAGTATTCCTGTCTGCATTTCCAAGAGTAGAACTTCCATTCTATGACTTGGGGCTGGATGGGAAAAGGGACACCCAGTGCTCTCAGAAGTGTTCAGATGGAATAGAGCTTCTGCAACACAGGGCAAAGGAGCATAAGAAATGTCAACAGTCTCTCCCTTATGTAAAACCAAAGACTGGGAGCTGGAAAGAGAAAGCCACGTTCTTCTTAGCCACACCTGCCTGGAAGTAGAACACTCATGTTAGAGATATTACAGCACCGAGCTAGGGACAGGATGCAGTAAGAATCTTGGCTGTGGCTCAAATTCCATTGACTCTCACTTTTCTTACTAAGACAGAAAAAAAATTAATGAATGTGTAGTACAATTTCTACAGACTAAGAATTACTGTTGTTTTCTATAATTTTCACCCGTGAAATTCTTGTTTTGCTTATGACACGATCCCCTGAGTGCTTTATTATCCCACTCTGGAAGTCCCCTCTTGAGAACTTGATTGATATTTTTGCAATGTCGTCTAGCTTCCATTGTTTCTAATGAGTAGACAGTGGACATTTAAATTATTGTTTCTCTCTATGCAATTTGTTATATTTGTTTTGCTGCTTTCAAGATATTCTCTTTATCTTTATCAGCAATTTGTAATGTAGTTATGCTTTAAATGCTGTTTCTGATTGTGCTTCTTGAATTTGTCAATTTGTGACTTTCACTAAATTTGGGAAATATGATTTCATACTTCTTAAGACTATTTCTGCACCTATTCATTTTCCTCTTTCTCTAAGGGTTTAATTGCATGTATATTAGAATTTTTGGTTTGTTTCATAGGCTTCTCAGATTCTCTTCATTTTGTTTAAATTTATATTTATTTACTCTTTTCTTCAGAACTGAAAATTTCCTAAAGAGCACTTTTTAAGCACACTCTCTCTTTTGTAATTTTTAATCTGTTGTTAAGTTCATATAGTGATTATTGTACTGTCAGATATTTTATTTTTTTTCAGATTTAAATTTCATTTTTAAAGTACTTATTTAAATTCTGATTTCCTTTCTTTATATGCATTATAAGCCTTTTTTTAAATATTCCACTGCAAAGTTGTAATAGTTGTTTTTAAATTCTCTGTTAACTTTATCATTTCATAAAAATCAGGATTATTCTCTATTGTCTTTGTTCTGAGTATGGATTAGCTTATTTATTTATTTATATATTGTGTAATTTTGAATTGTATCCTGGACATTGTGGAACATACATTACAGAGACTCTGAAATATGCTTTATTATTCTGAAGATTTTTTTTTTTACATTGTGGAACATACATTACAGAGACTCTGAAATATGCTTTATTATTCTGAAGATTTTTTTTCCCCCTTAAACAGAAAGCTGAAGTTGGACTAGAAATCCTGTGTCCTTTGCAATGAGCAGCAACTGAAGTCTTGCTTCAGCTGATTTAGGCTGAGCTGGTCTTCTAGTCTGCTTGACATGTGCATGATCAATGAATCACCCAGAAACATGAATGGAGTTTACACACATAATTTGAGACTCCTCTTCTCTGTGTCTCTCTTTTCTTGGATACTGCCCCTTGCATACTTTATGGCTATCAGTGATTCAAACTCTGTTCTCTGTTTTTTATAGTCAGCAATTCTACACATTAAAAAAAATAATAATTTGGTTTTACTACATGACAAAGTGTGGTGCCTAACACTGTCCTGAAACTGAATACTGTAAAATGGGACGCTTAACCAATGCTTGTGCCTTCATGCAAGTATTGCTACCCAGTCAATTTGATTAATTCTGGTGATTCTGAACTTTTAAGATTATTTCCCAAGATATTATAATTGTTTTCTAAAGGAGTTGGTCTGATATGAATTACTTGACCACTACTGGAAGCAGAAATTCTTAAATTTTAAACATATTTATAAATGTCTGGCAAGATTGTGCATATAGTACTTTTTAGTATTATCTTTACTTAAAACCTAAGCAGAATCATCACATTAACCACTCCATCCTGCTTTAGACTTTAAAAAAAAATAAATTTGAAAACAAGAAATTAAGTCAGGATG
>NW_007730608.1:147432-148477 GCF_000696425.1 Galeopterus variegatus
TACTTTTTAGTATTATCTTTACTTAAAACCTAAGCAGAATCATCACATTAACCACTCCATCCTGCTTTAGACTTTAAAAAAAAATAAATTTGAAAACAAGAAATTAAGTCAGGATGTTATCTCTCTATGTAAATTGGGAAACATAGCCAAGTTTATGGGAAAAGAATGTATTTTGAGGGAGGCTGAGTCCCGAAACTAACCTCATTTTTGCATGGTTTCTTTTATCACTAATCAAGGTGTACTCCTTAACTCTGATTTTTCTTCATGATTTTTTGCCTTTCACAAATAAGTTAATATTGTCTTTGTGTCGATTAGGTTTCCCAGGCTGCAATAACAAAGTACCACAACAGAAATGTATTCTCTCTCAGATAATGAGGCTAGAAGTCTGAAATCAAGGTGTTGGCAGGGCCATGCTTCCTCTGAGTTTCAGGGTAGAATCCCCTTTTGCTTCTCCCTAGCTTCTGATGTTGGTTATTAATCCTTGGTATTCCTTGGCTTGCAGATATATCACTCCAATCTCTGCATCTATTGTTACATGGCTTTCTCCATGTGTGTCTCTGTCTTCACATGGCATTGTCCTCTTCTTTTAAAGGCACCAGTCATATTAGATTGCATTTGCAATGATCCCATTCCCAAATAAATTCATGTTCATAGGTACTTGGAGTTAAGACGTCACATCTCATTTGGGGATCACATTTAAACACATAGCACTGCCTTTGCACAAAAATGTATGTAGTACTTGCAAGCCTTTTGTTTCCCTCTGTGAGACTTGCCTAACTTACCACTGAAGAGATCAAAGCAAAAGGTCAACATATTCTCTGTCCAAACACAGCCCTCATTTTAGTTTCTCCAACCAAACTTGCAGTTTAAGAATTTCTGACTTAGTCTGAATAATCAAATTAAAGATAATGAAACTTAGGCAAAGAGATGTGATGTGACTTATCCAGGATCAGAGCAATCATTAGCAGAGCTGTAATTCTAATTTTGGAATTTTGAATTTAGCAAAGTTTAAATCAGAATCGACAGTGACGTGATGAACTCAAGG
>NW_007730608.1:149305-150222 GCF_000696425.1 Galeopterus variegatus
TTTTGATGGCTAATATTCACTAACTTCTATCTTTATGTGTATTTTTTTGAATGTCTGATCAAGGAGTATTCCTTAATTCTTGCTTTCCTCAATATTTAACAACTTTAAAAAACCAAACTATATACTTTAAGTTAGGTGATAATCCCCAGGATTAGTTCCTGTCACTTTAAGAAGCAGAGATTTTAGCCCCTAAACCAAAACAAGAGGTTCAAAAGACTCACAGAGCAACAAAAGAACTGACAAAAGATGTTTTCCACCTGAGTACATTTCTGAAGCCTTGCTATTTCTTGTTCAGTAACCTGGTGTGTGACTTTTTCTCAGTGTGTCATATTTTGGCTTTCGTCTTCCAGTTTTACATAGGGCCTTTTGGTCTTGACTAATGGCTTTACTTGGCTTTTGAGAGTGACTTTCCTCTTGACTCTAGCACAGTTTCTGTAACATAAACTACTTTTCTAATTGTTGACCACAACTTGCCACTGCAGGAACTGTCCTCCTGTGAAGGCTTTCTGAGGGGTACCTTTTGTTCAACCAGTCAGCTGCTCTGTTACCCTTTGCTTCCCTCTTCTGGTAATATCTGCTCATTGCAGTTGCCTTCTCAGGTTCTGTTTGAGTTCTTACATATTAATTAATCTAAGTTCTTAACTCAGTGTATTGGTTTGTTCTTTCATCCATTCCTCCAAGAAATATTTATTATCAATCATCAGACAGAAAGACTGTGAACACAAAAAGTTGTACAAAATTGTATTAGATCTTATTGATCTTACAGTGTGGTGGGGGAAATAGATGTTAACCAAATAATGACTTGTCACTGACATCGCCTTCCTGGATCGTTGTTATCTAAGTTTCCGTAATTGACAGGATACAGTTATCTAGAGCACTTTTTTGCTTCTCACTATATTATAATGGTTGTTTTTGAA
>NW_007730608.1:150860-152964 GCF_000696425.1 Galeopterus variegatus
AGGATACAGTTATCTAGAGCACTTTTTTGCTTCTCACTATATTATAATGGTTGTTTTTGAATAAGTTATCTTACTTATTCATTTATTTATTCTTTCATCATTAACTTGTTAAATTACTAAGAATTGGACCCAAAATACAGGTGATACAATATGAACACAAGAGATTTCTACCATGAAATTTAGCATAAAGTTTAGTGGAAAGACAGCTATTAACATAAATAATTAAAATAAACTTATTTGAGCAGACATGCAAGTAAATTATGATATAGGAGAAAAAACTTTTGAAGTGTGTAAACAGTGTTTATGTTCAATATATACTTTCTATGTTATGAGAAAAATATGGCAAAATTTCCACTAGTGTCTGCACATGATAATATAATTATCTTTATTTTTGTGTGTTTATGTGTTTATGCTTTTTCGTGGGGGGGGCAGTGCTGCACACTGTCAAATTCATATAATTAAGTATGCATTTTTGAGAGTAAGATAACTAAATATAACAGCTTTTTATGTTATACACATTTTCTATTAAAAGTCTTTTAAAATACTGAGTTGAAAATATTGGTAATTTTCTTCAAAATTTTTAAATAGTTAACAGTGTCATAGGCTCTATTATAAACACTTTCAGAAGCACACTGTACATTCAAAAAAGCTATGTAAAGATATTTCTTTACCTTTTACAGAAAAGGAAAATTATTCTCAGACAAGCTTAAGGCATTTGCTTAAGACTAAATATCTGAAAAGTGGAAGATATGACCTTTCAATTCAGTTTCTGCTCTAATTCCTCTCCTTTCCGGCTATAACAAGAAGTGTGGATAATGATATAATATACCATTATAATATACCAGTAGGGTGATGTCTAAGAGAAGTTTTTAAGTCAGTTTAAAAGTTATGGAATATCTTAATAATGTTACACCTCTTTTATTTCTCATTCTCACTTTAATTTCACAAAGGTTAAATATTTAGCCTACCCTTAATCTGTGTTTGACTCCCCGGTCTACCTTCAATGGAGGATTTATTTCTCTTGCTGTTAAGAGTGCTGGTGACAAATACCTTCAGCTTCCCTCCAGGGATTGTCTCTGAAGAGACATTGCTGGTGGATCAAGACAGTTACCTTTTCGATGCCATGTTCCTTCCTGAGGCAACCTGCCTTCAACAACTGGTCAATTTCTTACAATTTCAACTAAAATTGAAACAATTTTGAGGACCAACCTAGTTCCATAGCCTCCTGTGGATTTGGCAATGCTGCCATTAGACCCACACTGAACCATGATATTTTCCTCTGCCCAACCTGCTTCCTTTATCTCTCTTCCATAGGTACTGATTCCAAGGAAGGGCATTCCTTAAAATAACTAGTATGCTAAACTACATCTCAGATGAGTCTGTTTTCTAGGATAACAAATCTGTGGCAGCTGGTACCAAATGTGGTCCAAGAGAGTGGATACTAAGACAAGAAGTTGGAGCTGATTCATCACCCTGCTGGCAATTAGGACGTCATCCCTAGGAGTGGTTCTATTAGTAAAATTTTTACCAGTACTGAATTAGGATTATTTATCTATTGAAGGGACTATATTAGCTGATGTGATATATATCAGGTGTTTGAGAACTCTGGGGGCATGATAAATACAAGAATAATGGTATTGAGTTACTATACCTAACTTGATTGATATTCTAGAACACTGTAATTAAAAGCTGAGAGATAGTAATTTCAAATTGAAAGATAAGTATGAAAGACAGAGAGTCTCTTTTGTAACGTACAAAAACATGTTATCTCCTGTGGTAGGAGAGCAGAGAAAACATGAAGACCATATTTAAGACTTAACTGGCGCTAAGGCTGGTTGACTATGGCAATGCCAGAACCAAATTTGGGGTAGAATTGAATCCTGCCATATGACATGGAAATATTTGAGTTGGTGTGCCATAAACCTTTTAATCCCCATATGTTCCTAAACTTCCTGAACCTACAGAAGTAGCCAACTCTTTCTTATTAAAAGCCAGTGTTCTCTTATTTATGTAGAGAATTTTCTCCCCCAAGACCACATTTTCCATCCCACAATATCTGTGCTTTCTGGCTACTTTGTCTACAACTAAGCTTAAATCACAAGCT
>NW_007730608.1:154555-157267 GCF_000696425.1 Galeopterus variegatus
AAAAAAAAAAAAAAAAAAAAAACACGAGGATCTGCACATTTAAAGGTAGTGATTCCCCAGAGAGAAATACTTCCACTAGATCCAGATTACTCAGGAAAAATCCCATTGAGTTATAAGGTAAGACTATTGTTTTTCACTATATGGGATCCTTGTGCTGAATAACCAGACAAGAAAAGATAACTGACATTTTGGGAGAGATTAATGACCCTACTCATTGAGTAGACTTAAGGCTGCGGACACACCTGCATTTAAGAAGGAATATGTTTGGAACACAGGTGATCCATTTGGGTACCTGTTGTTATAACCCTGCTGCATTTTGACAGCAAATGGACAAGTGCAGAAATTCCAACCTGAGCATGATATGGTGACTATGGGCTCCGATTCTAGGGATGAGGATTGAGGTCAGGTATATGTCAAGCCATTGAGAAAAACAAAGCTGATAGCTGAGGAGGAGAGGGGACCGTAATGGATATGGAAGGGAGAAATGATGAATGCCTGTTGTGGACAGCTGCAGAAGTGGTGGTGTTTTTCAAACTGCTAGTCTTCCTCATAAGATTTCTTGAGACAGAGAGTTCACTGGAAACCCAGAGAAGCTTCAGAGCGTACATAAAGTGGATTCAAGAGCTGCAAATGGTGGATTCTCTGATGTGCCTCCGTTTAACTTTTAGCTGTTATCTCCTTAGAGAACTGCCTCAGTTGCTGATATGCCTTGCCCAAAGTCAGACTCCCTACCTGGGGCAATTCACTTCTGCTCACTGATCTTTATAAGAGTCTAAACACCCGGCCATCTAAAGCAAACCTTAAGGCCAACTCAAGCAGGAAATTAAAAAAAATTATTGAAACTAATGAAAATAGTGATACATCATACCAAAACTTCTGGGATACAGCAAAAGCNAGTGTTCTCTTATTTATGTAGAGAATTTTCTCCCCCAAGACCACATTTTTCATCCCACAATATCTGTGCTTTCTGGCTACTTTGTCTACAACTAAGCTTAAATCACAAGCTAAGCAAGCTGTGGATATTCTGGACTTGATAAAAGAAGAAAATGACAATACCCAAAGTCGCCTGCAAGTCATAGACTGTATGTACAAGCAGGGACTGGGAGAGGACACGTGCAGTTAAATTCTGAAGGTGATTGCTCTTAAGGAGCATAAAGTTAGATAGTGGAGAGTATAGTGACTATGATTCTCTCCTAGAATACCAGATTTAACATTCTGGTAATTACCCCAGGAGATGGTATAGAGGTGCTTTTAAAGTGGCTCCTAAAAGGATGGTAATGGCTCCATAAGTGAGGTTTAAGTGCCAGAATTGCCAGTCATAGAGAACAAGAAGGAATAAATGGCTCAAAGAAGTGAGCATGTTCATATGTTGCTAACATTTATGTATTATGTTTAGCTGGAAGTATCACCAGCTATGTAAGCATGTGGCAGACACATCATTTAACAAGGACATGAGGATTGTGCAGATGTGGGGTTCACCTGCATCACTAAGAATGTCAGTGACTCTATAGACTATGCTAGGGTTGATGGTTAAAAGGGACCATTACAGAATTAGGCTGTCTGATAGCAATGGAGGTAGTGAGTCTCCACAAAAATAGAGGGCTGGTGTCATTGCTAAATTAGAAGCAAAATGCATAGAAGATTCAGTTAACATAAAGGGGGGTGGGAGGGGGTGGCTGATTCAGAGAAAGTTGCAAAGATAGTTTAAAGAACATGACATCCTAGGAGCAAAAATGTGAATAGGAAAATAGGATAATACTCATTTTGTACTACCAAAAGAAATCACAGATATATAAGTAGGAGGCTGATGAACCCAGCAAACCATAAGTGTATATGATTTTCTTAGTTCTTTTCTAGAGGACATATGGCTATTTACTTGGTTTATTGTGCACCGAGGAAATGGAAATTCCCAAGTATTTCAAGGGCAGTTGGATACACGGTCCACGTTCACAATGATAATCAGAGAACTAAAGTGTTATTATATACCACCTATTAGAATTGAAAAATGTTGGGTCAAGTAATAAATGGAGTCCAGGCCAAGGTACGGATCACAGTGGGACTAGTGGAGCAGTGGAACCAACCAGTGGTTATTTTCCTGGGTCCTAAATGGATAATGGGTAGAGATGTACTTGGTAGTTGGTCTTGTTTTGTGGAATAAGATGTGTTATAATAAAGGCAAGTGAAAGCCCTTAATATTGCCCAATCCAGACCAGTTCTGAAATCTGAAACAATATTTTTTTCCTGGTGGAGGTTGGTTGGTGGATAGTTGGGCTACTCTTAACTAAAAAAAGATAAGGGTGGTGGTACCCATCACATCTCCATTTAATTCACTATTCTGGATCAAGCAAAAACTAAGTAGTTTCTGGCGAATGGCAGTAGACTATAAAAAAACACGAGGATCTGCACATTTAAAGGTCGTGGTTCCCCAGAGAGAAATACTTCCACTAGATCCAGATTACTCAGGAAAAATCCCATTGAGTTATAAGGTAAGACTGCTGTTTTTCACTATGGGATCCTTGTGCCGAATAACCAGACAAGAAAAGATAACTGACATTTTGGGAGAGATTAATGACCCTACTCATCGAGTAGACTTAAGGCTGCGGACACACCTGCATTTAAGAAGTGATATGTTTGGAACACAGATGATCCAATTGGGTACCTGTTGTTATAACCCTGCTGCATTTTGACAGCAAATGGACAAGTGCAGAAATT